>NC_135423.1:22313969-22453969 GCF_051991245.1 Festucalex cinctus | reverse complement strand
ACTCCGGTCTCCTCCCACATTCCAAAGACATGCATGGTAGGTTAATTGGGCGCTCCGAATTGTCCTTAAGTGTGCTTGTGAGTGTGGATGGTTGTCCGTCTCTGTGTGCCTTGCGATTGGCTGGCAACCAGTCCAGGGTGTACCCCGCCTACTGTCCGATCCCAGCTGGGATAGGCTCCAGCACCCCTTGCGACCCTTCTAGGAGCATGCGGTTAAGAAAATGGATGGGTGGATGGATGATTTTAATATAGGATGTTAGCACATCAGAGGATTATACACATGAAAGTCAATATAAAAAAAAAGATTGGTAATGGTACCATTTTGGCAACAAAACACCCAATTCCTCACGTGCATATTCATTCTACAGCATTCTACAGAAAGTGAGAATACCTAAAGAAATCTCATATAAGCACAGGAAGAAAAATCTGAATTGAAAGGCCAAATCATGCGATTCAAACCAAAATCAACTTTTTTGCTGAAAGCAAGCAGGGCCAATAGCATTGTACGCAAAGTTAAGAAAGGTCAGCTTGGCTCACCCTGCAATTGTGATTTCATATTTAACAATAAACCTCATTCTCCCATGTTATGAATTGAAAATGAAAAAAAAGAGCCTCAGACATTGTGACAGAATACTGCAAGCAGTGCTTCTCCTCTAATACAACAGCCCCAAGGCCTATTAAAAATCCCCTGATCTGTGGCGGTGACATTTACTTCTCCCTCTCCATTTATCCTTCCTGCCAAGCATGGCACAAAGGGAAAAATGACATTTCATCAAGGGACACAGTATCTATGTTTGTATGTATCTGAAAGCACTACCCCCCCCCCCCCCCCAAAAAAAAAACAACAACAAAAAAACATGTTGACAGTCTTGTCACTGACGACACCAAGAGATCGTGAGTCATTGTGAAAGCCCATGTGAGGCCTGGCTGCGTCATATTAGCATCTATGTTTGTAAGCCGTTCCACATTGAGCGTATACCCTCGCACACAGCTCCCTCACATTCTCATATGATTTGAAAAACTTTGATTGTTTTGATGTTAAGAGTTGTTTGGCGTGTGCGTATTGGGATCAACATTTATTTCAAGTTTTTGTTGATTCTCCTGAGTGTGTGCATCACTGCGTTCAGTTGTGTTTGAAGTTTTGTATTTCCAATTTGCACTATCCTTGTTTGCAATTTCTTAACCCTTTGGCATGAAGTACAGAAATAGATGCACAACACAGTATGGTGCCCAGAACTGTCACTGTCACGCGGCAAACAAATACATGTTCATACCAAGACTGAGAACAAATAAGGGAACGATTGTGTTCTTTGTTTCCTTCATGTTGCAAAAAACTGTTTTGACTCTCTGACCTGATTTCCTTACTATTATTATTATTATTATTATTATTATTATTATTATTATTATTATTATTTAGTCCAAGCCTAGTATTCTTAATGTATTCGTTACAGCTTATGTCTTTCAACTTGCTTTTTCTTAAGCGCTTTGAGTTGCATCTCTGCATTAAAAGTGCTATATAAATATCTTCATGTTCTTCTTCTTCTTCTTATTATTAATAACCTTTTTTGCGTGTATATTTTATGTGTCAAAAATACTAGAGGTATCATTTAGGCATGAGACAAGACTAGTGCTGTCATTATCGATTAACAAGTTCAAAATAAGAGCGTACCAAGGCATTGATGTCCATGTTGGTATAGTAAGGTTTTTATTTTCAAGTTGGCCTTCTCACTGCATGTTACCGTCATGAACAAGTGTTGCTGCGACTGTCTTACTGGCAGCGTACACGAAAGAAGCGGATACCTGAGGCATAAAAATATGCCTAAAAAAACAACCCAAAATGATATTGTGCTTTGCAGGGACGAGAAATCTCATTGCGTTCTAGTTAGTGTTGTTCTGATACCATTTTTTGATCCCCCAATACCGATACCTAAATTTGCAGTATCGGCCGGTGACGATACAGTACTGATACCTAGTTTGTTTTGTTTTTTTGAACATGACAAAGGTGCCCTGCCATTGCTTTAGAACATTCAAGGGCCAATATGATATCTTGGCTCGGCATACAGTGAACATGTCACACATCAGTGAATGTTACGCACAAGCACTGATCTGAAAATATGACTGGATAGCATACACGCCCGTGCAAGTCGTTGAAGTCACAGGGCAGCCATCTTGCTCATCCCATCTCGCGAGCAGACTATACTGTTTACTATATGGTTTACGTACAGATAAGAAATATACAGCTCGTATCGGCATGTTACTTGTTAGTACTTGCCGATGCCGATACCTCTGTTTTAATGCAATGTCGGGGCCTCTTCCAATACTGGTATCGGTATCGGAACAACACTAGTTCTAAATCCGTGAGATCTCGTAGTACGAGATCTCGTTCCATCCCTATAGTATCAATGCTTGGTATCCATATCGGATGACTACTCGAGTTGAGTAGTGTCCACAAACAACAGTGTGCCAGAAAGGTGTGCTATTTTTTATTTTTTTTTAAATCTTAATGCAAAATAAATGAATCTGAATGAACCTGATGAATGTCCATCATGGTAGGAGTTTTTTTTTCCTTCCTTTTCTTGTCGTTGAATCATTCCTGACACCAAATCGTGTGCTGCCACTTTGTTTTGACAAGACAGGTTGTATAACTGATACAGAGAGCTGCCTCGTCCCAGTGTGTACCAGGGCCCTCATTTTCCACTGGTAAACATCAGATCCGGTGTGGCTATAAATGCCTTAATACCAAGAAATCCAATACATCAGTCACTGCGTCAGTGAGATAAGAACACGGATTGCAAACAGTTGCAAAAGCACGTCTCTCTCGTTGCACATTCTGCTGTACCATTGCATCTACAGTTATTGTGCATACTTTTTAGTGTTGTGGCACTCAAAACCGACACTTTGCATTACTCTTGTTAAAGTTGTCATGACAGCTTTCTGATGTGCAAAAAGCCATCTTGACTGTGTCAGGCTGCTCTTTCTAAAGTGCTGTTGATCACAGAAGAGAAATTTGACAGGACAATTCTTTAGGGAAGAAGGGAGAGAAACAGACAGCAAAGCTTTGTGGGCCCGGCAGAGAAAAACAGGATGATGGAAGACAGCAAAGGGATTAGAAATGGAGAAAAACGAATCATGCTTACTTCAGCAAGCACATTTCGAGAAACACACATAACAATGCAAATAATCACATCTGTGTTGCCGCAAGCATAAAAAGAGCACAAACAGCTCTTCCTTTATGTGACACCCTACTTCCCATACTTGTAAAACAGACATAGGCAACAAACAAACAAAGGCATCTGCAACACTGAACACACACATTGTTGCGCACAAACAAGAGTCAAACAGACAGCTTACCCCGCCAGCCGGGTTTGCAGACAGGCTTGACGTCAATTTGGACGGGGACGCCGTGCAAGGCTCTCTTCTGGCCGCAGTCCCACGCCGTCACCTGGATCTCATACTGCTGCTCACGGTCGTAGCTCAGCTTCTCGGTGTTTCGGATGTTACCTGCACACGGGAAGGTCAAATTCATTCAGAAATACAGTAGAGTAGTACAGATTTGTAGAATACTTTCCATTTATGATTCGAACAGAGCCTTACAGACACAAGATTTAACTTTGAAAATGGAAAGATGGTGAGGAGGAGCGAGCAATTGTTGGACAGAAAATACAATGGATATTTTACAGACTGAAGAAGCCTAATCTGAATAGTATGTTTAATTATGGATATCATTTTGTAAATCTGAGAGAAAGAAGATTACCAGGTGATGAGGCAAGGCAAGGCAAGGCAAGTTTATTTGTATAGCACATTTCATACACAAGGCAACTCAATGTACTTTACACAGGAAAGGCAACATAAGCATCAACAAATAGTAGTTAACATTCAGAGGGAGAAAAATAAATGAAAATAGGTTACAAAATTTACTAAAAAGAACATACAATAATAATATTAAAACATTATCCAACAAACTTCAAAACATTTAGCATAAGGAAGTTTAAAATAATTAAAATAATAATTAAAAAGGGAAAAAAAACTTAATTAAAGCTGTTTAAAAGTCCCTAATCAAAGGTATAAGAAAAAAAGCAAAGTTTTTAACCTGGATTTAAAACGATTTAAACTCGGGGCTGACTTCACTTCTGTTGGCAGCCTATTCCATCTGTGTGCAGTATAATAGCTAAATGCAGCTTCACCATGTTTGCTTCGAACTCTGGGTTCCACTAGTTGGCCCAAGTCTGTAGATCTCAGAGCCCTGCTAGGTTTGTACTCAATCAGCATTTCTTGGATATATTCAGGACCCAAACCATTTAGTGATTTATAGACGAGTAGCAGAACTTTAAAATCGATTCTACAGCTGACTGGGAGCCAGTGTAAATCCTTAAGTACTGGAGTAATATGTTCTGATCTCTTTGTTTTGGTCAGAACTCGAGCTGCAGCGTTCTGAATGAGCTGCAATTGTCTCATGTTCTTTTGAGAGAGTCCAGTCAGAAGACCGTTACAATAATCGAGTCTGCTGGAGATAAAGGCATGGATAAGCTTCTCTGAGGGCATAGTTACTTTTTGTGGTCCAAAGACCCATTGCAACTCAAATGTTACTTATTAAGTACATATAATTTCTCATTAAGTAAAAATGAATTTAAGTTCCACTGTGTGAAAAATTAAATTAACTTTTGTGTTCTCACCCCAGGGGAGTTTATTGTCAAGGGGAAGAAAATTGTGTCATGCTCGCACAACAACAGGTCTGCAAACACTGGCCATATATATTTTTTTCCAAACAGCACAAAACATGAATTACATAAATCGTAGATGCATTAGAAGTGTATGCCTTATAGAAATGTAATGATGATGTATTTTTATTATCACTTCTACTGATGAGCTCAGCATGAATGAGAATAAAGTAATGGTTTGTGCATGAAACGGTAAAACATTGATGACACCAAAATTATCTGAAAAAACGAGTGAGAATTATTCATTATTTTCTTCAAAACCGAGAGTGCAACCCCATTTTTTTCCAGACACTAAGTATCTTTTTTTTTTTTTCATATTTTGTCTGGTCCTGCAACTACTCAGGTGCAACTTTGTTTAAAATTTGAGCTCGGACGGGCATCAATAATCCCCGTTCCCTAGAGTGTGTTTGGAAATAGGCTCGGAGCACACTGCTTCAATCCGAGTGTTGAGAAACTCACAGCGTTTGGTCAGTCAGAATGCCAAACACAACCATGATGAGGGAACAAAGGTTTTGGGGACAACAAGCTTTATTGTTTTTGGACTCTTTTATTTTATTTTATTTTTTTGTAAAATAAGTTTCACCCCAAAAATCAATCATACTCCGGAGCGACTTTTTTTTTAAACTTTTTTTTTCTTTTCTTTGAAGAGCAAAAATACACAGTGATTTATTTATGATGAGCAAATATTAAAACACATACTGTTGACAAGTCAATTAAACCTTTAAAAAAAAAAAAAAAAAAAAAAAAAAAAGGTGGGGTGGGGTGGGGGCGAGACCAAAAAAAAAAAAAAAAAATCATCAAACTTCGACTATAATCTAAAGCACAGATCCCTATTGCAGGTTAGGGTCCAGAAAAAAAGCAGTCTTGACCAGCTGTGTCTCGTTGTTAGTCTCTTGTCTCCCCTCTGTCTGTGTCGATTCATTGTCATTTTCCTCTTGTCATGCTGCCGGTTTTGTTCCACGACTTGTCTCGTTTATCCTTTTGGACTTTGTTGTTTTTGTTTCTTAGTTGTTAGTTCATTTTTGCCTCCTTGTTTTTGTTTATTAAACTTTTTTTTTTTTTACCACCAATTACATTTGACAATTTTGTCTCCTTCGAGTATCCAAAGCAGAAAGATGGCGGCGGAACATGTCTGCCTCCTTTGTTACAAGACCTACGATTATATAGAAAAAATTATGTACATTGATGTGACCAAATAAATATTTTTTTCATACTATTGAAATAAATAAATAATGAAGGTTGACACATTTCTACACACTGTCTGAGTTTGCAACTTTGCATCTTTCCGGCTCTTTGTTTGATCGCTCAGTAAGCACAAAATATCTACACACAGCTAAAACATTGCTAACTTATCAAAAACAAATATTGCTTGAGATAGAGAATCCACCACATCTGGTCAAGACATTTATATTCAGCAAAATTGAGGGTCTCAGCCCATCTCTTTCAATTACAACAGCTACTAATCCATGTCAATTGCCTGTGCTTGTTGTGAGTACAAGCAAGGGTGGCCATCCAGTAAATTACTACTTCACACACATGCACGCACGCACACACACAGAAAAACATTGTATCTCCCTTGCCTCGCAGAAATATGTAAATACCTCAGACTACAGTATATTTGATTACCGTTTTTTTTTTTTATTATTCATATAAACACTAAAAACAAAAGGATGGCATAATTATCAACACCTCACACTTAAGGAGCAAAAGTTGGAACACATTTTACCACTATAAACACAATCAGCTTCACACTATTATCAGATCAATACACACAGTGATTTGCGAAACATTAAACACACTTCTATACATTTGGCACAGAAGTATGTCATGGTGGTTTACTGTATGTGTACTGTGTGTGTTTCATTTTGCACAGGATGTGAGATGTTCTGCATCTCGTGTGTGTGGTTGAGTGTAGTGTTTTCAGAATCTCAGACCTGTTGTCTCATTTGTGCTTAAGCAATCGTTAAAAAAGACAAACAAACTGTAATACAGTACACAAGTTGAGTTTTTCAAGAAGAGCTAGCATGTATTTTGCATGATCCTAAAAACATTAAGAATAACACTTTTTTACTAGGAGCACATTAGTATCTAACTTGATATTTTAGGGTCATTAGTAAAAAAAACAACAACAAAAACCCCCCCCAAAAAAAACAAAAAACAAAAAAAAAACCTTTAAGGGCAAATTTCTCTCCATTACTGATAAACTGATTACGTGCAGAAACTCCAATGTTATCAATTCACATTTTATTGCGCTTGTTTCAACCATTTCTTACATAAACCCTAAGTTGTAAATATTAAATACAGCAAGCCCCTCCATAATTTCAGTTTATGTTTTAAAATATATTTAGACCCCCTACATATCGGTCAAGCCCCCGTTTAGCACAGGGAGAGAAAAAATCCTGCAGCCGTGCCTGATACCCACAACCGTCGTGAGGATAAGCAAGTATCCAAGAATGGATGGATTTTATTATGCGAATATGTTAGCATGTAGATGCTTAACTGTACCGCTGTCTTGCCGCCACAGACGGCATTTGTATCGAGATGGCCAGTGAAAGAGTCATGAAATATTAAACGGTCATATTCTTTTACTCTAGTCCAAAGTGAGGACGCATGAAAAAAGGTAAACAGGAAAGCATGCTGTGATAGTGAGCATGCTTATGAGCTCGGCAGGTGTTGCTGAAAAGGTAGTTGTGTTACAGATGCATTCATGCCACTCTTATCTCTTGTCCTTTGGGTTATGTCAGCCTCACAGAGTTATTCCTCCAGATAATGTCGAACAGGCTGTGTCTCTCGGGCTGCAAGTTCAGCAAGGCTGGCATGTATCACACTGTATATCTGTTTATTTTGGACTCAGCCTTGTGACAGTTTGGAGAGATTCTATGATATCAACTTTCCTCTAACACCAGAAAACACACAATCTATCGTGACGCACAGCACTTATTTGCAGAGGTGGGCGCATCAATGAATTTTGAGCATCCGTCAGTCATCAACATTCGGGATCCTCTTGCATCATTATCAATCCGTCAATATTTCAAACCAAACCACATTTTACAGTAATTGTCAGTCCATTTGTCATTCCTCAGCAAAATGCGATATTCATCATCATCGCTCGTCAATAAAATGATTTGTTAGCACTGCAAGAGCAACAATGCAGCTTTAAGCTGTCAGTCTGCTTGACTTTTATGTTATTGTTCTTTTTCTCACTAATGTCGCTATGCACACGGTCATAATTTCCGACCGCCGCACATGCCTAACCGACTACATTTCCCCTTTTTTAGCTGTTCCATAACCTGCCTGAATTAAAATGATGCACCGAAGGACCCTTAGCTGTCTTAGCGTGCCTGATGTCAAATAAACGAACTGAGCTAAACTTGCTTGCATAAAAGTAGCAGTAGTAAGGAATTTACAACAGGAGGTATACCAGAGCTCTCCTATCTCATGCTCTCATGCTTTAATTGTTCACACCTTTCCCACGACTTTTACCTTTGCTTCTGGATGAATCTTGAGGACTTAATCAACATTGGATTACAGTACCAAGTGACCAGTTCTATTGAGTTTTCACCGCACTTGCATCATCCCGGATAAAATGTAAACAAAGGTGGGGCTGCTGAGATAAGCGAAGCTAAATGCTAACCAAACTCCACTGTTGAGCCTCTCTAAAGCCATATCCATAGCACACAAAACGGGTGATCTGGAACAACAACGCTCTCAAGTGTTTATTTACTTTTTTACTGTAGGTTAAAAATAATGGCCTGACCCACTCCCAGGAAAGAAGTGGAAGTACTCTGTGGTGAGTCAGCCAAGAAGCGGGCGCCCGTCAATGTTTTCATCATTCGTCATTCCTCAGCAAAATCTGTTAGTACTCCTAGTTAGTGATGATTACATTGACAACCGAAAATCCAAGTCCGGCAATGGTTACTCCCTCAATTTTCTCAATTTCTCGTCAATCATTAATCGTCAACAAAATGGGCGTTTGTCATTGACAGATTGACAAACCATCCATCAATATTGACTTCTGCTTATTTGTATGTACTGTACAGACCAGCCTTTCCCACACCATGTTCATATGTGGCCGTCGCACAAGTAGTTTTAAAGTTATTTAATAAAAAAAAACAAAAACAAAACGTGTCGCCACCGGATATACCACATGTAACGTTAGTTCGCCGTCTCAGATGAGACGTAGTAAAAAGACTGAGGAGCTCCAACTAAACAAGCATGTCATGTGTTAAGTGGAGACAGCCAATCACCTGCGTTGTTACAGCAGAACCAGCCCAATCACGTTGTTTCACCGGCGCAGCTTCTTAAGACACAAAAATATCTTGTAGACGGAAAAGCCATGTTTTTTATTGTTTTAATTTCTTCTCTGTAGAGTTTGGACTGTATCGTAGTTAAGGGATTTCACGAGAGCACCTCATCCACACAACGCTCTGGTCAAAGAGTGTCTGGACACAACTTGGAATGAACAAGGCGGCTTTAATAGCAGCACAACAATTTACAAGCTTCAGTACTTCCTCCACTTGCCGAACATCATCTTCTCCGTTTTACATTCCTCTTCTCTCTCTAGAATCTTCCACGCTTTTTCCGAGCACACCGCCGCAATGCTCAAAACTACTTCCGTGAATACTGTCATATATAGCTGCCCAACGTAAACTCACATGGAAGGACTTCTCAGCAGTCCGAAATGTGCCCGATTTAAAAACACACAAAACCAGCACAAGAACAAAGCATGCACAAACACAACAGCAATGAGGAATTTATAACAGTAAGCATTATTAATGCCAGCTGGAATTATCCCTGAATATTATCTCTTTAACCACCGCAAAGCACTTTGTGCACTTTATGCTCGCAAAGCACTTTGTGCTTTGGCATTGTGTATTCACATCTCAAACAATATGGTGTGATGAGTTTTAAGGTTCAATATGTGTGTTTCTTCCTGTCCCGATCCAATTTTCGCTACCGATCTGATATGACAGCATTATTTAATTTATATTATCATTTGTTTATTCTAATACAAAATAAGGCCAAAAAATATGGTGTCACTGAGAAATGTGTTACCAACATTTTTACTCTAAAAATTAACTAGAAACTCAACTCAACTCAACTCAACTCAACTCAACTCAACTTTATTTATAAAGCGCTTTAAGAACAGGCGTTGCTCTATACAAAGTGCTGTACATAAACATCAGTTTTGCAGTAAACAAGAACAAAGCAAACATTTTGAAGTGTGAATACAGGTTTTTTTTGTTTTTTTTTTTGTTTTTTTTTGTTTTTACAAGTAAATACATTTTACATCAGTGAACAAATAAGAAGTAGTGAATAAAGAGATAAATAAATACATAAATAAGTAGACTAAACATCAAACTCATACACACCACAAAGCACCAAGAACAAGTCTCATGGTGCGCCAAAAGCCAAGGAATACAGATGTATTTTAAGACGTCTTTAAAAAGAGGATAACGAGGGGGACTGCCTAATATTTAGTGGTAGGTCGTTCCAAAGGGAGGGACCAGCGACACCTTCTCCAAGTTGACAAAGAACATGTCCTTGTCCTGGATGACCCTGTCAGGGGTATAAAACCCCAGACAACTTAGGTCCAAAAGATCATTGGGACACACAAATCCGTCCACCATGATAGGGTGAGATTTCACAGAGGAGAAGTTATATGACCAATGGATCAATTGGTGTACTTTGAGGAGTAAGAGCCAGACAATAATTTACAGGAGTAACTAACCACTAATGGATAAGAATCATCTTCTGCATTTTCACTTTCTGGCCTTTTGCAAATTGCTCCTATCCACTCTTTCCGTCGTGGATTTGCGGAAAAAATTATCAGGCGTGTCACGTCACACACCAGTAGGATCAATTATTTGGTTTGTTTTGAACCCCATAGACAGAAAGAAAAAACTACAGGGCATTTGTCATACCTATTTGTATTCATCCCCCGCTAAAGGTCAATCCTGATTTCTTTGGCACTCATTGCTATCACCCTGCCTCCACTCTCCATCCTCTTTCTTTTTCACTGAAGTGCTTTTGAGTTCAAGAGCTCTTAGCGTCTTTCCTCAATAGTCAGTGACTGAGCAAGACCTCCTCAAATGGAGAGAAAAGCACCTCCGGGATCATTCAGAGCTCAGTTCGGAACCTGGCTCAAACATTTAGGCATTTGATTGCACCACCACAGCACAGACAGCAACACTTAGAGTTTTTGACATGAACATAATATAGTACCGGAACTACGTTAAAAAAAAAAAAAAGTACTAAGTATCAGAAGAGATTTTGTCAGAAGAGATTCTGATTAGTGCTTAGCAATGGCATCAATAAATCCAGAATTTCATTTCTCTATATTCTCATCAAATTATCAGGATGAATGAGAATATTCACAGGCTCACTTCTCTACTAAACTAAAGCCTTTTGCAAACCTGTGTCAGAGAATTTGGAAGTACATCCAACCCGCCTCACAACCACAGACATTGTGAAATCACACTAGCTCAGGACCATCCAATGTTCATTCATCCATGACCATTACCTCATGTTGCAGCATGATAATGCATGTCCACATGTTGCAAGGCTCTGTACACAATTCCAGGAAGCCAAAAACATCCCAATTCTTGCATAGCGAAAATGCTCACCGTAAATGTCACCGGTTGAGCATGGAAGGGATGCTCTGGATCATCGGATATGACAGTGTGTTCCAGTTCCTGCCAATATCCAGCCTCTTTGTACAACCATTTAAAAACATTTGATGAACATTCCAGAGGCCAAAATCAGCAAACTGATCAACTCTATGAAATGGACATGTCTTGCACTGCGTGAGGAAAGTGGTGATCACACCAGAAACTGAACAATCCATAATTAGTGTGTGTGTATATATAAGGCAGCTGAAGTAAGAGTCACTTGTTGGACTGTTCGCTTTGCTCACCTCCTTAGCCCAACTGTAGTCTCGACTACCTGATCTTGATCCTGCTCCTCGACAACGATTAGCCTCGCCTGTTTTGATCTTGTTTCTGTATTTTTCTGTAAGTACTTTTATCTGTTGATTACAGTCTTTCTTGCTGCCCTTTTTGTTTGGCGCAAGCACTTTTTATTTGTGTAGATTACCGCGTTTTGACATGCGCTTTTTGTTCTTCTCGTTCCTTGCATTTGCAAGCGATTTCAGTTGTACTTTTATTGTGTGCTCTTTGTGTAACAATTAAATTTTTGTGCTCCTACTTGGTGTCTGCATTTTTGGGATCCACTGCTTACACGTAACAGAATAGTCCGACCATGGATCCCGCAGACCTCGTAAGATACGCCATGCCCTGGCCAGCCAGAGAAGAATCATGGGGCACCATGAACAATCCCTGACTGAGCTGAGGGAGGCGGTAGCCATGTTGGTTTCACGGTTTGACGCCTTGTCTGCTCTCGTTATTTCGAGGGGCGAGACAGGAGGGATTCCTCTACCACCCCGTTCGGATGCGTCAGCACACAATAGCCGCCAACCCAGTTTACTGCACCCGGCTCGTTATGGCGGCGAACCCGAGTTATGCGGCCAATGTATTCATCAGTGTACATTAATATTCGATCAGCAGCCCCTCACGTACTTTAGCGACAACGCAAGAGTGGTATATATTATGAGCCTGCTTATTGACAAGGCAGCCACTTGGGCTATGGCGATCAGCAATACCAAACCTGAATTGCGCACATCACTCAGCTTTTCTCACTGAATTCAAACGTGTTTTTGATCACCCTGTTAAGGGCAAGGAGGCTGGGAGTCGGCTACTGGAATTCACTCAAGGACAGTTATCTGTAGCCGATTACTCCATCCAGTTCCGCATTTTGGCTGCGCAGAGGTTTCGGTGACCTTGCTCTTTGTAGTGTGTTTTGCAGAGGACTGAGTTCCCAGCTCAAGGATGAACTGGCAATTCATGATGAGACCACAGACTTGGAAGGACTCATTGCTCTCGCCATTAGGCGGGACAACCAAATGAGGGAGCGACAACGAGAGCAGTGTCTGGATCATGCCAGCCCCTTAACCACCCGTGAGGACCTGGGCATCACAGACTCCTCCTCTGAGCCAGCACGGAGGACTCCGACACCAGAGGTGGGTCTTTCACAGATCGGTGGCAGTAATCTAACCCAGGATGAACGGTTGCGCCGCATCCAGACTGGGGCATGCCTCTACTGTGGTTAGCTGGGACACAGAGTATCCTCCTGCCCGGTGCGACCGCCACGCCCTTCCGGCTCTTCCACAGCTATGAGGGGGCAACGCCAGGTGGAGGGATCGTCAGTTGCTTCCCACGAGGGTCACCTATGTGAGTACAGTCTTCCCTCGCTATATACACGGTTCACTTTTCGCGGTCTCGCTGTATCGCGGATTTTTCTAAGTGCAATTTTGCATATTTTTTTTTACAGTAATATACCCATTTTATAAAATATATGAAGGTTTGAAGATTGTCAATGTTTGAACAAGAGAGAAATGTGAGATCATGTAAATGCCTCAATGAGAAAAGTGTATAAATTGTGTGGTCGGGGATTTTAGAGCCTTAAAACATTTATAAGAGTTGTGAAACAAAGCTAACTACTTCACGGATTTCATTTATTGCGGGAAATTTTTGGAACCTAACCCCTGCGGAAAACGAGTGAACACTGTACACTGAGGACGATACTGAGCCAATCGACTTGACCATGGATTCAAATGCTGAGACTAGAACTACCTGGTGAAATCACAGGTTTTGGACACCACGTTAAAGTAATCGCTTTGATCGACTCGGGTTCTGATGACTTTGTTTTTGTTTTTGTTTTTTTTGTTGACCCCGGCCTCGTGGGTTCTCTTAAGTGTCCTACGTTTTTACTCCAAAACCCCATCAGGTTTTGGATCTTAATGGGCGTCCCTTGGCGGACGTGCATCACAGCCCCCCTTAATGTTAAATTGTCCGGTAACCATGTAGAGACGCGACGATTTCTTATCATGCCCTCGAGTTCCGCACTGGTAGTACTGGGATTGCCATGGCTTAAGCAACACGACCCTGACATAAATTGGGACATTGTCGCCATAGAAAACTGGATTTTTTTTTTTTTTTTTTTTTTTTTTTGTTATTCCCAATGCTTAGTCCGCCGAGTGTCATTCCCTAGCCCTGACAGATAAAGGTCCTGAGGTGATTGATCTAGCTAATGTTCCCCCTGAATATCATGTTGCGAAGGTCTTTAGCAAGGACCGTGCCCAGTCCTTGCCACCGCACCATCCCTATGATTGTGCCATAAATCTAGTTCCCAATGCACCGCTACCCAACTCAAAGCTATACCAGGTATCTCATCCCGAGAAAGCAGCCTTGCATGATTATTTAGCTAAGTCACTTGCCGCCGGGTTAATTCGTCCCTCCTCATCACCAGTTGGTGCTGGTTTTTCTTTATTGATAAGAAAGATAAGACCCTGCGGCCGTGTGTAGACTACAGAGGTCTTAATGACATCACTATTAAAGATAAGTACCCTCTGCCATTGCTGGACTCGGCCTTTGCTCCGCTACAGTCTGCCAAGATTTTTACAAAGTTGGACCTTCGAAGCGCATATCACTTAGTGAGAATTAAGGAGGGGGATGAGTGGAAGACAGCATTCAAGACACCAATGGGACATTTTGAGTACCTGGTTATGCCATTCGGTCTTACTAATGCTCCCGCAGTGTTCCAGAGACTAACGACGTTCTGCGAGATATGTTGAATTGTTTTTTTGTCTACCTCGATGATATACTGATTTTCTAAGAATATTGAAGAACATCGCCACCACGTCCGAATGGTACTTCAGCGTTTGTTGGAAAACCGGCTGTATGTTAAGGCAGAGAATCCTGCCAAGATTAGGGCAGTGATTGAGTGGCCCACTCCAGCTACCCGCAAACAGTTGCAGAGATTCTTGGGTTTTGCGAACTTCTACCGACGTTTCATTAGAAACTACAGTCAGATAGCGTCACCCTTGACACTACTTACCTCCAGTAAGCTAGCTTTCAAATGGTCATCTGACACAGAGGCAGCCTTTGCTAGGCTTAAGCAACTATTTACCTGTGCACCTGTTTTGTACCACTAACTCTGATCTCCGTTATTGTTGAGGTTGACACATCGGATTCCGGAGTGGGGGCTGTCCTCTCCAAGCGCTCCCCGGTCGACCGGAGGCTGCATCCCTGTGCCTTCTTTTCCCGACGCTTCAGTCCAGCAGAAGCCAACTACGATGTGGGAAACCGTGAACTGCTAGCCATTGTCATGGCTCTGCAGGAATGGAGGCACTGGTTGGAGGGAACCAAGGAACCATTCACCATATACACGGACCACACGAACTTGACAGGACATTGTATCAGACCGCGGTCCCCAATTTGTTTCCCGAGTCTGGAAAAAGTTTTGTGCAGAAATGGGTGCCACAGCTAGCCTTTCCTCAGGCTACCATCCTCAGACAAATGGGCAGACTGAACATGCCAACCAGGATCTGCAAAGTGCCCTTCGCTGTGTCTGCCAACACCACCCAACCTCCTGGTCCTCCCAAATGGCCTGGGTGGAATATGCCCATAATTCTCTTGTCACCTCAGCCACTGGCCGTTCGCCATTTATGGCAGCTTATGGGTACCAGCCTCCATTATTCCCAACCCAAGAAAGAGAAGTGACTATCCAGCTCCATCTCCGGGGGGCCCATCGAGTATGGCGGGAGACCCGGGCAGCATTGTCCCGCACATCCACCCGCAATCGTCAACCAACGGCGACTCCCGGTGCCTGACTATCGTCCTGGCCACAAGGCCTGGTTGTCTACAAGGGACCTATATCTGGCTGGAAGCTTGGGGTACTGTCATGATCTGTCCTCTCAGGTTATTATTATTTATTTTTTTTACTTGAAGTAGCAGCCTGACCAGTGGATGGGTCCCAGGAGACGCACACCTGCAGCCACTCCATAATTTGTGTGTGTGTGTGTGTAAGGCAGCTGAAGTAAGAGTCACTTGTCGGACTATTCGCTTTGCTCACCTCCTTAGCCCAACTGTAGTCTCGACTTCCTGATCTTGATCCTGCTCCTCGACCACGTTTAGCCTCGCCCGTTTTGATCTTGTTTCTGTTTTTTTCTGTAAGTACTTTTATCTGTTGATTAGTCTTTCTTGCTGCCCTTTTTGTTTGGCACAAGCACTTTTTGTTTGTGTAGATTACTGCGTTTTGACGTGCCCTTTTTGTTCTTCTCGTTCCTTGCATTTGCAAGCGATTTAGTTGTACTTTGTTTATTGTGTTCTCTGTAACAATTACATTTTTGTGTTCCTACTTGGTGTCTGCATTTTTGGGATCCACTGCTTACACGTAAGAAAAAATAGATTCAAGATGTATTGATTATGGGTAATCATATTAACAATTTGCAATCTGAACTGTAATTGAGTCAAAGCTTGACGTGGGCAGAGATTCCTAGAGCAAATATTTGATATGTTTGGTGACATGAACTGTATGGTCTCGTTGAGTGGCAACAAGGACATAAGCAAGCCTTGACTTATTCATCTTCCTTCTCAGGTCCAAAAGGCCCAATCACACCTTGGCTTTCGGTTTTGGTTTACCCCATGTGCATATTTTGTGTAGCCATGAATGTTATCGATTGCAATAACAGGGTTATACTGCAATAACAAGGGCAGGAATTCAATTAATATTTAGAATTTTTTTTATTTTTTATTCATATATAATGCCCTGCAATTGGCTGGCAACCAGATCAGGGTGTACACTGCCTAAAGCCAGCTGGGATAGGCTCCAGCACCCCTGCAACCCTTGTGAGGAGTAAGAGGTTAAGAAAATGGACGGATGGATGTTTTAAAATGTTCTTATGAAGAGAAAGGCATACACATAAAAAACACATTTCATCACCAAGTGAATATTAAAGTGTTAGAACAATTTTTTTGTTTGTTTTTACGTTCAACTATACTTACCATTGCGGTCTATAGCAAAGGGTGTGTTAGTTGTGGTAATCTGGTAGTTACAGATCTGGCTGTATTGAGGTGAACAGTCTTGATCTGTGGCTTCCACTTGTAGGATGCTGTCATAAATTTTTCCCTCTATCACTGCAGCTTGGTACTCAGGCTCCCGGAACACTGGAGCAAATTCATTGACGTCGTTGACTTGAATATGGACCACTGCCCTGTGCACAACAGATGTAGGAAATGGAATTTACTCATCTGCTTAGATGGACCGTCCACATGGAAATACAATAAGGTAAGGAATGATTTTCATTGGGCAAACATAATAGGCTCTATTTTCTTGTGCAGCGCCACGTGCAGTCCACCAGTGCACATTTTGATGGCCACAATTTCAATTGGGCGCTGCACTGTAGTGGGACTGAACACAGCCAACTTGATTCCCCACCAATTAAAGTGGCTCCCCTCACTCCCTTTAAATTCAGCGCAGGAAAGTTACACGGTATATATGGCGTTTATAAATAAATGCAAGAAGATCTCCACTTGCAGATCATGTAAAATTAATGATTGCGAGGGTCAGATGAATGCTGATGTCATATTTATGTGAAATACAATTACATCAACTAAACATTGTCAGTGCAATACATCTGCGCCACAATTTAGACCTGGTTTTACCTGGTTTAAATTTGAGTCTACTTTTGTCACAAAATTATTCGGTGTGCTGGGAGTGTTTAGTAGAAAATGCCCTCGGGACACCAGACCGCCCCGTGAGGCGTAGGATGATCTGCCAAATTACCAAATATGGTAAACTAGACTTGGACTGGCACAAGAATGAAAGTTCAGGAATTTTTACGCCACGAGTATGTACGCCTCTACAAAAGTACGGCCTCCATGTGTAAAAAGTAAAAAAGAATATATGTGTATATATATTGTGTCACAAGTGGTAGATTATTATTTTGGCTTTGTGCATGGGATAACTAAAAATATACAGCTAAAAACTAAATTTTGTCAAATTATTAATTGTGTTTATTAGTGAGTTGTGATCTTTTGTCATTGTGCATAATTGCGCAAACTAATGGAAGCTTTTGGCCCTGATTGCTTGTGTGCCAAGTGCCTTCATAAGTTATTATTATTATTCTCAGTTATTATCATATAATAATAATTATTGTTATTATTGTTGTTGTTTTTATTATCAACCTCCTCATCATCAAAAGTTTGTACAGCTTCTATTTTAGGAGTCAGTCCTAGAAAGCAGAAAGCAGCAGATTAGAAAATCCATTTGAAATTGTTCAACAGCAACAGATGCGTGCACCAAGAGCAAGAATGATGGACTTGGAGCTTGAGGATGATGTTTCAAGTAACAAAGAGCTGCAATGACTCTGTTGTTTATGGGATTATCATTGAGGCAGTGCAACTAAATTAACTGTTATAAAAAGTCATAAATATCTCAACAAAATATGAGCAACTATAATGCAGGCCAACAAAGGACTGTACAGTGGGAAGGCTGAGCATCTTTTTCATTCTTCTGTAAACACGTGCTTGCTTTAGATGATAGTGAATAATAACTTTGAGATGAAAAGCAAATGTCAGTAAGACTAATCAATTTATTTACTTTATGAATTCTTAGTTTAATACTATATACTTCACATCTATTTGATAAATTTTAAATCCCTTACTTTGTAACAATAAACTCATTCTACTCTGCGGCTACAGCCGGCACATGGATGTATTTGGTGTTAATAAAAGTAATGTTAACCATATAATGTGATAGTGTTTGGAAATAAGCGGGGATGGCCACATACTATTCCAGCAGCTTTTTGTTATTTTAATAGGCTTTTCTTAAAGAACTCGGAGTGACTTGTGCATACAACAATGCATCAAACTAGGATGAATAATGAAATGTTTGTAGATGGGGGGTTTGACAAAGAGAATATGGATGAATCGGTCTATGCAGTGTTTGTGATTCAAGTTTTTAATATAATGCAGGCAATGATATCAGATTTCCTATAGCAAACAGCTAAATGTGATTCATGGTATGGACTCATACATTATGGGCATGCAGCACTCGGAAATCAGACGTGCTGGCTCAACTCCAATAACCTTGCGTTGGCCCTGCAGCATGCACCCCGCCACACCTCCCACCCTTTAGTAATTCAGCGCCTCATATAAACGTTTTTCTCGAGTGTTAAATTCACTTCAGTCTGATGTCTACATATTTTATATCTTTTGACTATTTATAGATCAAGTTAAAAAAAAATAACTTTTCTTAAGTTGTGTGTTTGAGCACACAATTCATTTCCTAACACAGGAAACATGACGGCAGACTGGAAAGATGAAAATGAATCTAAAAATTTAGGTTGAAATCCTCTTTTTAGTCAATATTGTTACATGCAAACATCATACTTACACCTTGACAATCTGATGGTGCTATCTAATTGAAGAGATAAGGATAGAGATGGGAACATTGCTCTAAAATGTTTTCATAAGTTAAAGCTCAAGCCAGTCAGTCCAAAACAGAAAAACAAAGTTGCCCCCAATAATTCTTAAAATCAAGAACTGTGCATTTCTACTTCCTTCACCAATCTACAGCTCAGTGTGTGTTTTTCTTTAACATCTTAATAAAGATATTTTATTTTTACACTATTTTCTTTTTGCCACATTTCTAATCTGCTGATATATTGCAATTGCAATTTGAATCTGACAATTAAATTGATGTCACTTAGTGTGTCTAATAAGAAGAAGCAGAGCAGCACAGATGTTTCACTTCCTGCAGGCGCACATTCTTAATTAAAACACAAAGACCATATCTTTATATTACATTGTGCTGCTTGAAGATAAACATGCTTTTGCTTTGAGGTATGTTATTGTTTCTAAATAGTTCATTTATCACTTCAACTAACAGGTTTTGACAGAATGAGGTTCCATTTCAATTAGCTTCCAGAGATTCTAGGTTGAATTAATTGCGTGCACAACACTTTTGCACTAGTTGATTTCTTTAGTCTTACAAATGTCAAGACAGATTATGTTAAAATGTCAGTCACTGCTTTTGGCTTACTCCTAAGTTTTTTTGCTACAACTACAATTATTTATTTATTTATTTATTTTTATTTATTTATTTTTCAGGTACAAGTTACTTTTGCATTATATTTATCTCCATGAAAAGTGTTTACAAAAGACAGGATGCATAATCAACCAAGACCTGCAACAGGATGAGAGAAAAAACAATCCCATTTTATGTTGAAAATGATTGCGGTGTATGGATTGTGAGACAAGTCGACGCTTTATTACAAACAGTGGACTCAGAGTAATATTGTAATATTGATGATGTGTTAGCGCTGCTATAAAATGATGCAAGGCATAATGTACTCATACTCTGTTGGTGTTTATCACATAATATCCACGATATTTTTCTGACCACATCTTTATTGCATGTCTACCACTGTTGTTTTGCAGTTAACCACACTGGCTTTAAAAACCTGAAAGTGTTTGAGGGAGGATATGTGCGTGTCTCCTAATTGCCGTTCAGCTAATTGTCAAGTGGGGTAATTAGCCTCTCTGCCAGATGGATGGGCCTGCAAGTGTCGCCAATGATGGCTTTAATAATCCCTGATACCTTATCATACAGAATTTATTTAGACTAAAATAATCTACATTTGCTGACACACACTAATCTGGTTGTGAATTCATTGTCCCACTTGGGAATCCTGTGTAAGTGAGAATCCATGCGCAAGGAACATTTTCATGACATGACTGTAAGCATTCTGACAGTGTCACTGACAAAATGTTTATAAGCTCTACTATAAGACGCAAGCATTCAAAGTTTATCATTGTATTTTAAGAGAGGAAATGCAACAAAGATTCTTCTCAGCGAGACCATGAGATAGATTTATATATACGGGAAGGAGGATGAATTCCTTTGTTATCACAGAGGTGGTCATATTAAATATTAATATATTGGCAACTATGACAGATACAGCAATGAATGAGGACAGACTCAGACAGCTGTATCCATCCAGAAAGAAGAACAAAAGGAAGAAGTAGAGCAGCAGACAAGCGGCAAGTAGAGCAGGAAAGAAGACAGGATAGAGGAAAATTTCAACTCATGATGTGGTCCTCTGCTCACTCTCCCTTCAAAAAAGGGCATCATTTCATCTCTGTTGTCCATCTCTGGTGTAATTGCGAACATTTTTCCAGAGAAAAACAACAACAAACAACATCACAAGAAAACTCCATAGACTGATGTCAAAGATTCTTTTAACTTTCTCACAAAGATCTCTGCTTGAACACAA
Source organism: Festucalex cinctus (assembly GCF_051991245.1). Taxonomy (NCBI): domain Eukaryota; kingdom Metazoa; phylum Chordata; class Actinopteri; order Syngnathiformes; family Syngnathidae; genus Festucalex; species Festucalex cinctus. The sequence goes on along the minus strand of NC_135423.1, from coordinate 22,433,075 downwards.
AACTATTTCAGTCAATTGGATTTTTTTCTTAATATTTTTGCACGTTAAAAAAACATTTTCTCTTGTTTTTTTTTTTTCTGCTATGTTCTGTCTGAGATATGTTTTTTTCTGTCAAGTTGGTTGCATCAATCTTGTAGTGATGTGGGACTCCTAATGTGAGACCATGGTCGTCAGTCGGAAAAGGATGGCGTGCCCTCAACAAGTCGGCAATGAGATAAAAAAAAAAAAAAGAGCTCGTTTCTCACTGAGTGACACAGGCTTGCGAGGATGTGGACACAAGTGATTGTTGCTTTTTCTGCAGGCTTCCTTCAGTGTTACAAAACGCTCCAAAGACGCTCACGAACACTCTTTATTAGGGGTGTGAATTGCCTAGTACCTGACGATTCGATTCGTATCACGATTCACAGGTCACGATTCGATTCGATACCGATTAATCCCGATACGAATTTATAAGTCGATTGTTGCGATTTTTTTTTCATTCAAATTTAGAAAAAACTAATCAGTAAGCTTGTAGAGTGTAAGATTTATATGAAAATGTATTATTTATTTATCTGAAATTTCAGTCTTATAGAGGTTGTAATCTGTTTCATGTTTGAACAGCATTAAAATAAAATATTAAGGCTTAATGTTCCGTTCATATAACATTCTTCCATGCTCAAGGTGTGAATCCTAACCCGAAGTCAGACGTTTTGTTGAATATTTTTCCATTAAAAATGGAAGTTTAAAAATCGATTCACACACACACAAAAAAAAAAAGAGGCAATGATGATAAGACGTTGAATCGGTAAGACTACCGAATGAACAATTCTGAGCTCTTTAAAAAAAAAATATATATATATATATCTATATATATATATATATATATATAGATATATATATATCGATTTTTTTTTGTGAATCGATTCGAGAATCGTGCGATGTAGTATCGCGATATATCGCCGAATCGATTTTTTTTTATCACCCCTACTCTTTATACTCTTTAACCATTTTACTTGTCACTGAGAAATATTAAAAAATGTGAGGCTAGTAACTACTTCATTCAGGACCATGAATTAAAATGTATTAAATAAAATGATTGTGTACCTGTCGAAATATCTATGCAAAATTGAACTGATATTGAACTCCATGTAAACTGTATGGCTATTTTACTCACTTGTGGGACTTTTTGCCCTCTGTGCCCTCTGGTCCTGAACCGCAGTCATGAGCCTGAATGATGAAGGTGTACTCCTTCTGCAGTTCGCAGTCCACCAGGCCGCGAGCCCTCAGTTGGCCCTCCCCAGATGTACCGTTCAGAACCACTGCCTCGAATGGAGCCTCCAACCCAAGGATGTTGAACGCACAGATCTCCCCTGGAGATGAAAGAGAAAACATCGTCATGGCGATAGTGTTTGAAGAGTTGCAAGACATTTGAAAAATGGTTGGGAAATGGTGAATGCATTAAAAGGACATTTAATGTATGTTACCTTTATAAGTACTGTCCTATAAACATCATAGAAGAACCCAATTCTGCAATTGAAACATGTACTGTTCATAACGCTTGACTAGTACTCCTGAATGTATACTGTAGAACTTATAATGCAAATTCTACGTGTCACGCAGACGTATATTTCAACATTTTTATTCTCCCCTTTTTTAAATTTTTCTAAGCCTCTTGCATTTCAAAATGACTTGCACAACTTGGAAATTTGTTGCGCCGTTGCCGTTAGTACGAACAAGAAGAAGAAATTGAATCTGTGACTACAAAAGTGATGTTTTGTTCTGGCAATCGGACAAGGAAAGGGGAATGTTGTTGTGAAAAACACTACTTTCCAGCGCCTACCCGTGATAATCTCCATTTGCCAATGCTCGAGACTTTTCATTTTGTGGACAAAGAGCACGGCACAACGTGCGCATCGAACCTGCCTGCTTTGCCACTATTACCACAGGAGAAGATTCGAAACACGACACTTCAGTATTAAACCTCGTAGTGATATTTTGTTTGGATTATGGACGGTAACCGTTTGTGTCAAGAAGCTGTAGGGAGTGTCTTTGTAGAGGTTTGCAGTGGTTAGACTGCCCCGGAAGTAGTGGGTTTAGATGGCTCCTACATCTGCTTTAAGCTAAAAAAAAGAAAAGACTGTGTCCAACCGCTTAACAAAACGAGACCGATATTATTTTTGTGTAGGTACTGATGATCTGCCTCAGAGCTTTTGAGATTGCTCATTGCCTCACGTTTGAAGTGACAAGAGTTTGAAAGTAAACATTGCGACTGTACATCTTTTTTATGTCATCCTACTGCCCTGGACATTAGCAGGATGCAAAAGCTTCATCAACTTGCTTTCCCACATTGGTAAAGTATGTAAGTGTCTCAGAATATGGACTCTCATAAACAGTTTTCCAGCAAACAAAATGCCAGTTTCGATTCATTCCGGAAGTCGGGTGCATAACTCAGGCAAAGGCTCATGGGGCATAAGAATAAAGTGGAAATGATAAACTGCATACGCCTCTGTTGATGGTCTCGCAGAAATCACTTAAAGGTGCTGGGCTCAAATGCTCACCTCTTCTGGCTAATTTAACTGATATCACTGAAGAGATAATTGGATTTCCAAGCAGCTATACTTTTGCTAAGGGCTGCTGATGGCAACTTGATTTTCTATCATTCATTCTTATTGTAATCACCTCCGCCTTGACCATCTTCATCTTTCTTCATCTGATCTGACAGGACTCTCAGGTGACAAGTTGTTAGTGATGGGTGTAGTGATACTTTCAAGAGTATCAACTGGGTACCAACTACGCTCATAAAGTATCAATATGAACTACGTATGGAAATACACGCCGAGCAAGTTCTCCTCCACTTTGACCGTTCAGAAACTCACAGCATTGTTGGAATGTGCCCTTTGGGTTATTCAGAGTACTCTCAAGGTGCTGGAGCGTGCTCTGGCTGCTCCGAATGGGAACGCGGAGTGTCCGAGCCTCAGGCAGGTTATCAGCTGTACAAGCAAGATGCGAGGGTTGCACTGACTTGGGATTTGAACAAATTTGACAACAAAATATTTGTAAATTTAAAGAAAGGAAGCACACTTTGCCTTGCAGAACATTCACACTTTCTGAGTTGGCGCGTTCTTCTCATATTAGGCAGGCTAATGTCATGAAGAGCATGTATGTGCATGTGTCACTTCCACAATTGTTAGGATCCATTACTACATACAATACGTACGTACATAAAATAATTATGAATATGCAGCTGTTCCTGAATAGCAAACTTGTATTGTAGAAGCAAAAACATTAAAATGTATGTTAATTAATGTTAGTATTTTTACAGTTGGATTTATAATTATTGAAGAATAATCCTTGTCACCAAAGGTACGGTTCATTTGACAAATTAAAAGTCATTTTTGTTTAATTGATTATTAATATTTAATCCAGATTTATGTTCATTACTTGTGTATTTATTATTGACACCTCTCATTTCATTGTTTCTGATGTTATTGTGGCTAGTCTGAAGTACAAGTAAAGTTTAATTTGCCTTAGAGGTTTATCCTTATATTATTCATAAAAAAATAAGTAATGTAATTTGAATGGTTGTCAGTTGTTATGTGTTTTAGAGATGTTGAAAACAAAATAAATAAATCACACAAATAATTCATATCGGTATTGTATCAACTTAAAATTGTCTATCACCCATCACTAGTTACAACTATTAAGTTGCCATACAGGAGCAGTTGAAATAGGACAGAGTGGAGGACAAATACAATTGGTGCATTATTTTGTTAATCTTTGAATAGTAACTTAAAGGGAAGTCAACCAAAAATGTAGTCGACAATAATGTGCTATATGTGCAACCCCCCCCCCTTATTCTAAGCTTGGCAATCGGATTAATATCCATTTTTATTTATTACCGTCATTTCCATTTTGCCACTTGCTATCAACTGAAAATGACATCACGCTTGCTCAAGGCTCAGTTAACGACCAATTACGGCCCAGCTTCAGAAAACAGGTGAGCTGTCATTGGTCGTTATCTGAGCACTGAGCAACTGTGATGTCATTCTCAGTTGACAGCAAATTATAAGAATAGAAAATGTCGGGCTCTATGTGGAGGAGTGGAACCATCACTTGCCTTCGTTGCCGTGGGTTCACTCCCCACCTGGGAGACCACGTTTGTTTGCGTGTGTGTGTTTGTGTGGGTGAGTGAAAAAAAAAAGAATAGAAAATGTCCATGAATTTAATGCAAATTTAAGGACAATGCTAAATAGGGATATATATAGGTCTTTTTTAAAAAATTGGTCATCAATGTTTTTTTGTGGGGAAATTTTATGTACCGGTATTTAAAGTACTAGTGGCATCGGTACTTGGTATCAGTGTTGGTGACTACTCAAGAGTTGAGTACTAGTACTAGTATTGGTCTGAAAAAAAAGTGGTAGGCTACCGAACATCCTTCACGATGATGTCCACCCACTGCTGAGACACAGTGGTCTTCAAAGGCCCCTCATGATGTAATTGTAACTGAAGGGGAGTGGGAGGGGTCAAGGTGAGCTATGCTGATTGCAAGAGGTTTACTCTCCTCCTTTATGACTCACTCACAAACAACTCAAGGGCAAAAAGCCTGTCAGTTTTCCATACGTGAGGTATCACTTGACTCCACCTCCGTGAGTGTACTGCCACCCATCTAGTGGCAGGAGAGAGGGAGGACATTTTAAAGTGTTGGCCAAAGCCGCCTGAGCTGAAGAACAGATGTTGGCACTTGGCAAAGACAGAAAGCTTGCAAACGCTAATGGCTTTGTCGAAACTATTATCTAAATATGTCTCCCTGTCACATTAGGCTTTTAAACAGTGGAGTTATGGGGGAAATGTGTCTTTTTGAAGCCTGGCCATGCAAAACTAATGGATGCATATTAATGGATTGGAGTTTGCGCTGCTATTTATTCAATAGTTTGGCAGCCATTTGTGTTATCACCAACGCACATGAAAACTTTGCTAATAACTCAGTTGACTTTTCAGTTGAAATGTCCTCTATCTTTCTCATTCTTTGATGTGCTAATTCTCTGTCTATGTGGCGTCAAGTCTACCCTTTGGGCATCATTATTTTCATTTAATCACATGGAAGTGAATGCCCGTATACGAGTTATTGGCAATGTGTGCTCAGGAACTAAGCTCAAGTTGTGTTGATGTCATGTGGTGCTCAACACCTCATGGGAATCTGGCACCCGTCCACACTGGAGTGTCTGTGAGGACACTGAGCTCATTATCAGCGAAGGCAGCAGTGCTTTGCTGGCGATGGTGTTTGCAGAGTTGCAAGACTGTGACAAAGTATTAGGGGCCACTGCACCTCCAGGCCCCCCAAGTTATTATCAAACCTGACAGACCATCGATGGTGAGCTGCCGGCATTGATATGTACACACATGCACTAGCTGATTCTCTTTCCTGAAATGTCACTCTTGCAAATAAATGCATAGATTACACAGCAATTGAGGCTTTAACTGGGCTTTAAAGTGATAGGAAAGGGAAAGGAAAGGAAGGGATAGGAAAGAAGGAGATGGGGGAGGATGTAAAATGGCCATTGCCTCAAGCCAAATCTGATATCTGTATTTTGGAGAGTGACCAAAGCAGAGACATAGATACACACTCCAAATGTGCCAGTTTGGCAGCTTAAATTAGACTTGTTATTCCTTTCATCCTCCTACCCCTGGAAAACGTCACACCAGCTAGAACAGACAAAATCAGATTACTGTCAGCAAATGTATTATGCAGCAGGCAATACTTGGCTATCCCTATCACAATATTTGGAGCTGCCATTTTTAGCTAATCAGTCCAATTTGTAGAGGCGTTACTGTCAGTGCTTTTCACAGTTGTCATGACTTCACTTTTTCCAATTTGGATTCAGCAAGCAGTTATTAACTCAGCTATTAGTCATCCACAGAAGTCACCATATCTGTCTCATTTAGTCACAAGCACACTTGGATCCATGGCTGTGCAATCACTCGACAGAGATGTCAACCCTCTCTGCTACGGCACAGAGACAGACTGTCAACCCTTGTAAACTCTGCAATGTGACAAAATTGGAAATGCTTTGATTATGCTCCTCATGAAATTAGCCTGCCAAAAAAAAAGGAAAACCACAAGTTGCTGTCCATCCTGGAGATAAGAGTAACGCAAATTAAACCAGCACGATTTGATTTTGAATGCCATACGTGATATGTTTATGATGTACACTAAGTGCATATATAGCAGATGTGCAAAAAAGATATATTTTTGTAATTAAAGACACCATTTTTTGACAAGGTTTTTGTGTGCATGTCATTGTGGATGTGTGTGTGGGTTGTGGAGAAGCATATGAGGATTTATCCATGCTTGTGGACCCGACTGTCACCTCGTCTCACTTAATTACATTAAAGGCTCTTCTCACAAATGTCATGACCACCTTACCGTTTTCTAATGATTAGTGTGTATATAGCATCGTGACTGATTGGGAAGGACTGCGTTTGTCAATCAAGTCACATTTGAGGGAGCGAAATATCACTCAGGAATCTATTTTTTGCAGTCAGGGCATCTACGGTGGGGCACAAATGTCGGCAGATTCAGATTTTCAGACAAGCGCAAAGTTCGCTGTGTATGTTTGCCAATTTTGCAGAAAGGGCTCTTCCAAGTGGGTGAATATCACTGATGTCGGGCAGAATCCTCGTACCTCCAAAATCTTGACTTTACTGAAGCCCACAAAAATGGCATGTTTGTGCATATTAACATCGCATCAGCAAAGGCAGCAATCCGTTTTCAGCACTTTAGATTGGGCAATCATTTGCAAAAATAACATCTGAGTTTGGATTGACCAATACTATTGATTTGTGAAACAATATGAAATTTAACAATCTGGGACATAGTGAGGTTTTGGCCCAAAGATTTAATGTATTTGCTAATACCAGGGCTGGGGGAGTACCGATACCCATTATGCGTATTGGCCGATACCCAGCCTTATTTCAAGGTATCGCTAGCTGTTTTGTGATCAGGAACTAAAGGCAAGGCAAGGCAAGTTTATTTGTATAGCACATTTCATACACAAGGCAACTCAATGTGCTTTACACAAGGAAAGACAACACATTAGCATCAAGAAACAGTAGTTAACATTCAGAGGAAGAAAAATAAATGAAAATAGGTTTCAAAATTTACTAAAAAGAACATACAATAACAATATTAAAACATTATTCAACAAACTTTAAAACATTTAACATAAGGAAGTTTAAAATAATAATTAAAATAATAATTAAAAATAAAAAAGCTTAATTAAAGCTGTTTAAAAGTCCCGAATCAAAGGTATAAGAAAAAAGCAAAGTTTTTAACCTGGATTTAAAAGCATTTACACTCGGGGCATAAATGTCTGACAGATGCCAATTAAAATGTACTATTTTGATTGAATTTTTTTTCTGGCCAGTGGCTTATTAGTTTCAGTTTATTTATTACGATTCATTTTATTGCGTTCTATACAAAATAATGTATAATACATATTTTATGAACACATGGAAAAATGTTAATAGAAATGTGCTTTTAATTTCATGCAATTTTAAGGTATGCTCTATTGGGACCAGCTGAGATAGGCACCAGCACCCCCCGTGACCCTTGTGAGGAATAAGCGGTCAAGAAAATGGATGGATGGATGCTCTATTGGGATTTGTGCGGTCACTATCAAATATTCTTAGAATCAATTAATCTATTGATTATCCAATCAACTAATCAGATTCATTTTATTTGGATTTGAATTTTTTTAAAGTATATTACAAAAGCATTAATTTCCGTGATTACTGTTTGTTAACCAGTGATTAGTGGTTATTGTGTACTTTGTATTTGTATAGTAATGAAAAAAAAAAAGTGGGTTGGAGGACAATTGATATTGTACGGTTCAGTCATTGTTTTACAAGGTAAAAAAATGTTTGCAAATGACATTTTGATTAAACACAGAAGATAATCAGTCTTCTGTCATGAAGGACTACAGAAATCAGTTATTAAAATAGTGAAATAGTCAATTAATTGATTACTTGTCAATTAATTCATTAATTTTGACAGCTCTAATTGGGATATAGAGGTCTTTCTTTAAAATTATCTGTCATCAAAACAAATGCAAACTGATTTCCATGTTTGTTATGGTCTATTTAAATAGACCATAACAACATGGAAATCAGTTTGCAATCAGACACATCCCTGGTCTATTATGTTCTTTGTGTAATTGTGTTGTGAAGAGAGGGATTTATTAATTTATGTATTTATTTTTGTCTTCCTTTTTGATTGTGTTTTTTTAAATTTAATTAATGTATGTAGTAAATACTACATAATTTTCTGACAAATTAAGTGAAATTGCATAATTTCCTACAGCACCTCTGATGCACTCTTATGATTCACTAATGTTTCATGGTCGTCACTGATCTTAAGTTATGGTACAACAAAATCACAAGGGTTCTTACCATTTTGGTTTTTAAAGAGGAAAAAGAAAGAAAGCCAAATCAATGGAAAATAATCACAGAAGCCCATTAACAGTTAGATTTTTCAATCGTGTTAATAAGTGGCCTTGGGGGATGGCTTGTGTCCTTGTGTGAGCAAGCCAGCAAGAGTTCAATGTGTTCAGATATCCCTATAAGAGTTTATGACCCCTATTAATGCCCCGAGGATGTTCTCTGCTCTGTTGAGCTTCACAAAGAAACAAAGTCGTTTACCTCACTAACGCTGTCTTTGACCCGGGACAGGCTTAATTAGATCCAGGGCCAATAAAAAACAGAATGAGCAATTCCACAATTGGAACAGCAAAATGGATGGAGTCAGGCACAAAATCAAATAAATATAAGAGAACCCATTTTCTTGTATTGAAAAGATAAGCCTGTCCCACATTGTTCCCAAACTTTACCTGGGTCAAAAGCCACCCACCCAGAAGAGAAACTGAACGTCATTTTTTGGCTCTCTCCCCAGATTTCATGATCTTCACAAAAGGCAGAAACAGCTTAGGTTGAGAATTTAAAATATCGCACATGCAATTGCAGCTGATTCTGCAGTAATGTACCAAGACATGCGGTATAAGAACTGCCTGGGACTGGTGATAGACAAATGAAGCTTCATGGAGGACTTGTAATATTTTTTTTTACTCCTCTAGATGGCATTCTTGGTTTAATGTCGCAGTGGAAATGTAGTCAACTTGCTCCTTAACATGACTCACTGTAGTCCACTTTGTATACATGACAACCGGTTATATCATCTTCTTGAAAGTCTCAAATCTATCGTCAGGTCTGGCGGCTCACTGAGCCAGAGGGATGGATGAGCTCACTACGTGGAGGACGCCGCAGGCTGTGAAAAACAATGTCCTCGGGTGACATTTCTACTATTGCTGCTGGCAGATTGTATCTTCAGGGAGGAAGTCAAGAGGAAAAGAAAAAGATGGTGGAGTGGGAGGAGAGAATGTAGGGAAGTCAAGCATGTGCATGATAGAGAATAGCCGCAGAGAAAATGTGATTTCTGTGTCTGGGAAATGTCTCTAGGATAGACAAATATAATGACTTCATATTTATATCAAGGCATCTATGAAGAGAAACTGACTTTAGTGTATGCATGAGATAACCTGGCTCCTTTCTCGCAACGACTGTTCATTCTCTCTCATAATTTAATTATGCAATAATAAAAGTAATAAAAGTAGAGCAAATGGACCATTATACAGTAACCTAAGTGAGTGTTCAAAATGGACACTACATGCCTCACTAAGAGGCAAGAGAAACCCAGACTGTCTCAGAGCCAATCAGCAACAATAATAATGTCCTCGCATGATAAGAAAACTTCATCCAGGCGACTTGTGGCACATGAAGGACAGACAGATGGGTTGTGCCATTTAATTATGGGCGGGTAGATGGTTACTTTCTTTCTCCAAATGACCGCTACTAAATTTTCTGGAAATCAGTTTTGAATTTCTTGTGTAATTCTGATAATGTATCTATGGGGTAGATGCCATGGAAGAGGCGGGACGTGATTTTGCACATCAGTTTGTTTCCAGTCCGGGTTGCGAACGCGTAACCGAGGGGCACAAAGTCGGAAGCACAAGCAATTTCTGACGCAGCCCACACATCGCAAACCGAACTGGAAACAAACTGATGTACAAAAACAGTCCCGCCTCTTCCGTGGCATATACCCCATACAATGAGTTACAATTGGGAACAGGTAATTACAATAATAAAGCTTGTAGCAGCCTAATTCTCCAGTATATTGTTGAGTTAGATCATACTAATAAAAAGTGAAAAAAGTAAGGCTACACCAATTAAATTTAAATATTGAATTTATTTTTTTTTCTAATGATTGTCCTAAATAAAGGTAAAACTAAACAATAGTCTAAACACAATAGAAAATAATCAATGGCACATTATTGTAGAGACAGTATAGATACTGTATATGCACCGTAGGTTATCTGTTATTCCCCAATCCTGGATATATGTACATACAGTATATTGTATGTAATATCATAATGAAATGTCATAATAAAATATCGCTTTGCTCTTTTACATTACTCAAACTTACGTAACTTTTGTAATGCATTGTACTTGCCAGAGTAGTTTTGATGCGACTTGTTACTTTTACTTGAATATTTGTTACGATGAAACAGTACTTTTACTCCATTTCATTGAGCTGAAGTCAGGTTGCGCTTTTATTTTTATGTATTCATTCATTCATTTATTGTTTGTTTGTTTGTTTGTTTTTTGTGGCATGTCTTTTCCTGCTCGGTCCTGTTCACCAATCAAATGTCACTAGGCAATGCAAGGCAATGCAAGGCAAGACAAGTTTATTTGTATAGCATAGTTCATACGCAAGGCAACTCAGTGTGCTTTACACAAGGAAAGACAACACCCATAAGCATCAACTAGTGACGTTTGACTGCAATTCACCAGTCAAACAAAACCAGACTGCCACTTGACCGCACATAGGGCCATATTTTCGTTCCCAGCGCAAATATAGCGCAAAGTACAGTCTAATGTATGTATGGGTAGTTTTCTTTCTTTGGTATTTTCATAGACAGGCACAGCGAGAAAGGAGCGTTTGCGTAATTGTGCGATGTTATGAGATGGAATAAAGCCGAGACCTGAAGTTCGCCTTCTTTGAAGAATGCAAAATAACAAATTTTATTGTTGATGTTGCTTTTATATTCAATTTTATTTATCGTTTTAGTTGCACAGTCATTGTTGGACATGGCTGAATTTGCATATAGTTGAATTATTTTTGTTCTGATAAACACCCAAAGTTACTCACCATCTACCCAGTAGTCATTTCACTGAATACTTATTTACTCTTACTCAAGTATTTATTGTAATTCTAAAGTAATAGAACACTTATTTGAGTGCATTTTTGGCTACGTACTCTACCCAAATCTGATTGCCATCTAATATTTTCTTCAACACGTCAACAACTATGTGTATGTTTTGAAAGGTAAATTGTTTCTCAAACTCTCTTGTGTCCGTTAACTTTTCCCTAGTCCACTGACACAACCCAGGAGCTGAAAACAGTGGAAAAATACAAATACATCAGGTTAAGGGAACAGCAAATCAAATTATGAAACATATTATAGTTTAATAGTTTAATACCCCCCGAAAATTTCATTTAAAAAAATAAATAAATCGATGCGGGGTGTGTATTGTATTCAGGTATGTATTGCAGTACACTCAAAAAATTGTGTTCTCCTTATTGTCTGAGAGTTGTGATACATGCAAGAACATACTGTACACCAAGTGTGTTATCCTTCAATGTGTGTCAGTGTTACAGTCCTCGACTACAAGTATAAAAGCCTGCAAAAGTTGTCGACTCCTCCGGTAAGTTATTCACATTTTCTGACTCGTTAATGCCAGACAATCGTTTGCTGCCATTTCTCATATTCAACTCTTGATGAGTTGCCTGTCATGTATGCTATTCATCCACAACATTGTATTCTTGTTTACTCATTCAAATGCTACATGCACCACTGTTTACTTCCTCTTTTTATTTTGGTCCAATGAAAAAACTGACGTGTGATTTTTCTGCCATGAAATTAGCATTCAATTTAATTTTAAGATTTTTTTTTAAATAGTTGCAAGGTTTGGGGTGGCATGGCTCAGTGGTAGAGTCGTAATATTACATTTGAGTAATATTACATTTGTGGAATATGAGTTAGCAAAATCCATCTCAGGGGACGGCCATTTTGCCACTTGCTGTCGACGGAAGATGAGATGACAGTTTTTCAAAGCTCAGGCAATGACCAATCACAGCTCACCTGTTTTCTGAAGCTGAGCTGTGGTTGGTTGTTACCTGAGACCTGAGAAACATTGAGGTCATCTGCAGTCGACAGACAGCAAGTGGCAAAATGGGCGCCCACTAAAATGGATAAAAACGGCTGGATTTTGCTGCTTAACTCATATTCCACTAAAACAACATCAACCAGAATACCATATTTAGATTAGTGGGCTGCATAGAACTTATTGTAAAAAAAAAAAAAAAAAATCACTTTAAACACTTTAAATTCATTGGTGGATTGGATTATTCCATCTGACTTTTTGGCAAAGTGCGGGATACAACCTGTAGGCCTACTGGTTGCCAGTCAATAACGGTGTACGTATAGACAATCATTCACACTCACATTCATGGCTATTGGCAATTTAGAATCATTGCCGAGATTCAAAACTAGAACATTTTGACTCTGAAGCAGACATGGTAACCAATTGACCAACCTGCTGCCTCATTAGGTTATCATTAGATGAATAGTAGAGAATAGGAGGGGGCTCAGCACACAGTCGGCCATGAAGTGATCCAGAGCTGAGGGTGATGGAGGAGGAGACGGTTTTGTGAATCCTGACAGTCTATTCATTCAGAATTCAGAGATCCATCAGTATAGAGATAATGAGGAATGAACATGATTAATTCATGTAGTCATCATGTGATTTGCATCTGATACTAACAGGCTACAGCGCGAGAAAGATATTAAGTATGACATAGCACTTGTTATTGCAGTCATAATCAAATCGCATACAAGTTCTGAAACGTATGTTTAAAGTTCAGATGCTCTAGATAATAACAGATTGCAAAAGTTTTATCTGCCATGGTCAATGCTTTTTACTGAATTTTACTGATCCATCCCTCATCCAGCTCCTTACACCACCTGATGCATGTCAGCCAATGAGCTAATTACCCTGAACACGTTTACAGCCCTTTACATTATCTTTACTGAAGCTCTGTTTGAATGGCATGTTAACTGCAGAATAGATCAAATCCATTATTCTGGAACGAGCTGCAGTTTAACATAAAGTCCAAGACCCTAGCCAGCCAAGACTGTGGACAGGGTTTATGTTGAACAATGTATCAGTCAGTGTAATTTCAAAATCAGTGAAGGTCATAATTACAACATGATCATGATACAATTACAAACTATATAATGTCTACTAATGGGTGATATAAAGATACACATTGTTTGATCTTGAGTAAAAAAAATAATAATAATAATCTGCAACAATATTACAGACCACTAATGTAAGTGATTGGAGTTACCAAGGCAACGAGGTATGATTTTTAAAATGTTTTTTAATAGTGTTGTTCCGATACAATTTTTTGGCCTCCGATACCGATTCCGATAACCAGCTTTGCAGTATCGGCCGATGCCGATACCATACCGATACCTATGTTTGTTTGTTTTTTTCTCAACATGAAAAAGCTGTCCTGCTATTGGTTCAGAGCATTCAAGGGCCAATAGGATATCTTAGATCGCCATGCAGTAAACATTTCACATATAAGTGAATGTCGTGCACGAGCAAGACACAAGATGCTGCATCCAAAGTCCTATATTAGTGTTGGAATTAATGGTATTGGCATGTTACCTGTTAGTACTCACCGACACCGATACCACTGTTTTAATGCAGTATCGGGGCCTCTGTCGATACCAGTATCGGTATCGGAACAACACTAATTTTTAATGCCAAATCACAATACATAATTTTAATCAAATCTACATTGTAAGGTGTTTGCCATTTCAGTCTGAATTCCCTTGTGCACACTTTCACATAAGACTTAAGTCACGCTTGGGTAGGACTGAAGACTGCGGGACTGTGTGTAGAAACAAGTAAGGCCAACCTGCAATTATTTTGTTTCACCTTAATGACACTCATGTCTGCGTGTGGCACTGGTGCATCATAAATGGCAGCACAGCTCTAATAAGGCTAGCCAAGGAGAAGAAGTTTGTTTAGTTTCAACTTACACAGATATCAACATCTCTAAATAAAATGAGTGATGGATAATTGATGAAAAAATAATGCAGGCAAATTAGAATGTAGTGCTTATCTGCAACCACCATTGACATGTTGAATTCTGTCTCAACTAGTGATGGCCTGAAGATGACCAACATGACATAAGCGATGGCTTATACCCACACAGACCTCTGCAATGATACAACTCCTCCAGGGCAGCATTAATCTGCTCAATATTACTGGCATTGGGATTGGAGTTCATAACATTTTGAGAGAGGCGCTCGTCTCTCCCTTGATTGCAACACTACAGACTAATGGAATGAGACAACTCAATAAAATGTACAGTACGATAGTCTCATATGATTAAATAAATAAATAAATAAATAAATAGTTTCCAAAAAAAAAGATACAGCGTTAACAGTAGCCAAATGTCTACTACTACTACTAAATGGTATATTGTTACTTAGACGACTGGTTCTCAACCCCAGTCCTCGAGTACCCCTATCCAGCCTGTTTTCCCACAGCCAACTCAGGTGTTTCAAACCATCAGCGAATCAGCAAGCTCTGCATGACGCTTGATAACAATCCTCAGCTGTGTTGGCTGTGGGAGACATGGTAAACAGGCTGGATAGGGTACTCGAGGACCGGGGCTGAGAAACAGGGACTTGGACTTAGACAATGTGAAATAAAGCAGGGTAGAATTGTGATTAGAATGTGGTTACAATGTCTGCCTCACAGTTATGACGTTCTGGGTTTGAATCTCCGGTAAGGAAAACATGTATCTGAGTTTTAGTACATTCTTCCCTAACCATGAATGTGAATGGTGGACTCCAGTTCACCCACATCATCACTAACAATAAATGATAAAGGTATGTATATACTGTATATAATCCATATGATTTACTCGATTGCACTTATGTCTAATGATAAAAGATGTAAAATGTATTAATTTAAACATTTGAGAGAGTCTTTTGATTTGAATCCAGCAACGGTCCATAAAACAGCAGAAGATTGAGAATAGCCGAAAGGCGCGATATAAAAGATGCATGCTTGTTGGATTCTTTTGATGCCTATTACTCCATTCTATTGAGAACGATAATGAGAAATCTTTCATGCATACCAACATATCTGCATATAGAAGCTATTGTTGTATTTAGAAGATGGAAAACCCATCTTCCAAAGATAATATAATCATGGGGATGTTTAATATGGGCAAGGCTGAGAAAATGTCACTCTTGTCATTTTCAATCATTTTCCTGTGAGGACATTATCACACCAGCCAATTAGGATATCTCGTCCTTCAGTATCTACTCGTGCAGAGAAAATGTATGCCTGTGTCTGTTTTCACACGCTGCTTGCACACTCCAAAGTATTCCCAAGAGATCTACACATGCATACTCTAACTTTGACACCTTGTGTCACTTTTATTCACCCTGAGCTGCCTGAGCAGAGCAAAACTGTTTTGGTATTGGCCTATCTGTTACTCTTTATGCGAGGAAAACAGCACAAAGAAGGCAGAGATGCGATACATATTAACATGGAAAGATACACATGATCCAAGGTTGACATGCCAGGGTTGACTCTGTCTTATCCTTGCATGTAAACAAAAAGGCCAGAATCTACGATTTGAAACACAAACAGGAGAAGGACTCTATCATCTGTAGCTCCACGGATTACGCTGCATTCCATCCAGAACTCGTTGCCAGCCAATTGCAGGGCACACTCAGATGAACAACCATCTACACACACAAGCACACTTAGGAACAATCCAGAGCACCCAATTAGCCTGCCATGCATGTCTTGTGGGAGGAGACCAGAGTACCCGGAGAAGACCCACACAGGCACGGGGAGAACATGCAAACTCCACCCAGGAAGGCCGAATCTTGGGCTTGATCTTGCATCCTCAGCACTGGGAGGCGGATGTGCTAACCAGTCATCCACCGTGCCACCCTAAAATATACCAATAATAATAATAATAATGATAAACTTAACAGTTGAATAACAATCACAAAACCTTCAGGTTGCGAAACAGCCAGTCTAACCACTGACCCACGCCACTCCTACTATGTGTCAATATATCACAGGTGTCAGGTGGAATCCTCGTAACTCCATTTTTGGTCTGCTTTTGAACACACCAGCAATATTTTAACGAACAATAAGTCTGTCATAACTCAAGTGGTAGAGTGGCTGTCTTCCATGGTGAAGGTTGTGGGGTCGTTCCTCAATCCTTGCGTGTTTTGTTGTATATTTTACTCTTGTCCAAGTGTAAAGTTTATTCTGTTGAGAGTGGAACCGAATATAGTCTTTTTTTTTTTAGACTAAAATGTACTCTGCAAAATTTACTGTGTATGAGAATTATTAGAATTTTTGATTTAGAACAATGTCAAAATATTACAAGCAAAAACTTTAGTAGTTAACAGGAATAAAGTAAAACTGTATGGGATCTAAAAGCCCTAAATTCCAAAATGTCAAAGCGGTAATATTACAAGAAAACCCTTTAACTGGAAGCTTTACTAGACATTTTACTGTGCAATCATTAGCAAAAGACCAAAGCTAAACAATTTCTACTGGAAGAGAGGCTGTAATTATCACATACATAAAACTAAAACAACATTGGGTGAGTTATTCCTTAATTGTTTAATTATAATGTGATGCTGTAATATTCCACAAAAATGACTTGTCCTGTCCAAATGATGCTTTACCAAACCATTAACAGGGGTGGGCCTCAAGGGCCGAAGTCCTGCAGGTTTTGGAGGTTTCCCTCTTGCAACACAAGCTGATTCCAATCAACAGGATCGTTATCAGGCTTATGCAGAGCTTGCTGATGAGCTGATCATATATCAGCTGTGTTGAAGAAGGAAACATCCAAAACCGGCAGGACTCTGACCCTCGAGGACCGAGTTTGCCCAGCCCTGTATTAGCATATTCAAACTGCCCACTGCACTTCACGTGACGTCCCAGAGTTGTTTTCATCCAAGTCTTATTGGCCTACTCCATCATTGTAAATTGGATTGGGTGATATTGTTGCATTGGCTTATGTAATTTAATGTTTTCTAATGCACAGAGGAAGACAGATTCAGAGTTGGAACTATTAAGCCTTGCAATAAGTCTATAGTACAACTCAACAGATATTCAAATTTAGCGCTTACTAGCTCGACATTCATAAGAGATTGTGTTGAAGTAATACTGCATGTGAGGTTGTATTATATATTTGCTTGGTTTACATGGCTTCTTACACATTAAGTCGATTTAATGGAGAAAATCTTAATTTTACACAAACATAAACAAAAAAGTTCAGAAATATATTTTTTGCAGAATATTTCTGCTGTAATAATGCTTGTTTTCAATATTTGTTTTATTCTGCTCCAACTGAGCTTCTGTAATAGTTGCTGTTCCCGCAGGCACAGAGCACAGATAATATTTGAGTAATGATGTAAGATTGTGTTTGTTTGTGTTGCTGCTCTGTGTGGTTAAGCAGCAGTTGGATTTGCAATACTGCATTACATTTTACAACTACTCTTTTTTTTTTCTTTTTTTTTTTTTTTTTACAAATGCTCCAAGGCATGTGGAAGAACCATACATCATTTGAATTTCAAATACCTGTCACTACTCTTCAACCAGAAGTCTTTGCAAGTCGACCAGCATGTTGTGTTGGTCAACTTTAAAGTGAGCGTCAAGCTCGCGTGTACATGTGTTCCACTACGTTAGATATGGTACTGCTACTGGAAGCAGAATCTCATCTCGAAGTCTTACTATGATTGCCTTATATGATGAAAAGACTTGTACTTCCAATAATGGAGATGCTGCCCTACACCACCAAAAGGTGTTACTCTATCATTGAAGCAATCAGCATGGCGTTCTTCCCATCTTCTCTAATTCTGATCACACTATCCAACTTTTTCCAGGCAGAGTCGGGACTCGTGTCTGAACATAATTTTACTCCACACGTGCTAGTCCCGGTGTACAGTAGGTACCTCCGATACCAGATCTTGATTCATCCATCCATTTTCCAAACTGCTTTTTCCTTTATGCCCTAGAAAAAAGATCTCCAGATCAAAAATGTTGATACTTCAGTCATTCGAGCAGTAATGTACAGTATATCGTTGGCAAGAACACAATGGAAAGTAAACCACTGAGATGTTATCTACAACAAATGATACACAGTTGGTGGGGAGTTTTTCTTCAGTCACTCAGTCCCAGTCTGACTCAATGGCAGAGAATAATGAAGACTCACGTGGAGCTATTGTAGCTACAAACAGCCAAGATGTGGTTTGTGATGTTTGTGGAAAAACGGTAATGAGTTGTTGTTGTTGTTGTTCCCTCAGGTTAAATGACAACACAGAATACAAGGCATTCATGATTAGGCAGAGTTGCACACGGAAGAGAAGAATAGTGTTGTTCTTTCAATGCTGCGGGCAGGCGCTATCCAGGTACAGAGGGAGGAAATATAGAGCTTGAAGTGTCGCTAAACACTGTTGGATTTGGAGATCTTTCAGTTAATTAGGTTATGGAATAAGTCACAAAATCAAGAGATGGGTCAACAAATAGCTGAGTTTTGATTTGAATAATAATGTGTGCCACTGAATTAGTTTTTACTTTCACTGTTAAAAAAATATTTTAAAATACTTTTAACAAACATTTTGCAATTATTGTGCCTCCCCAACCAGAACATTTTAGTTTATTTAAAAAGTATCAGTATTGGATTGGTATCATTGAATTTTTCTCAATATTGGATCCGAAAGAAAACTGGTAGTATCATTACTAGCTGGCGTATGCTCAAAACACTTGCTGTCGAGTGAAAATGACATCACAGTTGCTCAGGTCTCAGGTAACAACCAATCACAGCTCAGCTTCAGAAAACAGGTGAGCTATGATTGGTCGTTGCCTGGGCCCTGAGCAACTATGATGTCATCTTCAGTCGACAGCGGAAAAGTGGCAAAATGGCCGCCACCTGAGATGGATATTAATGTCTGACTCAAATTCTACAATTTAATATTAATCAGAATGTTATGTTTAGACTAGTGAGGTCACATATAACACATTATTGTCAATAAATGTTTAAGTTTGACTTCCCGTTTAAAAGAAATAAACAGACTTCGCAACAGTATCAAAGTGAAGCATTTTCCAATCAGAAATTTAATCTACTTATAGTACTTTTTGTTGTATAATTATTTGCATATTTTAGTAACACATGGCCTCTCAAAGCCATACTGTAAATCAAACTGTGGTCTAACTATTCCTTTTTACATGGCACCAGGATTGCTGCTGTTGTAACCCTTACAATTGTCCCAGGCTCTCCCTTGAGACTTTTGAAAAAGCAAAATCTGTTCTGCTTGTGTGCGTGTGTCTTGATATTGCTGATAATAGATGAGAAGAGGGCTACCAGAGAAGAGAGTGAGAGGGAGAGACAGCCAGCCAAAATGAGAGACACAGAGAGAGGGGGCGTCCTCTTTCATCTCCAATAGACAACTCTGAGGAAAGAAAAGGGAAGGGATTTCACTGCAAGGAGGTTCAGAGTGGGATCCTGTCAGAGATGTTCCCTGAGGAAGTTTGGCATGAGACTGAAAGAACACTTTTAGCATTTATGCATGTGGATTAACACTCACACCATTTTCAAGATGCACAGTAAGCTTGAAGTTTTAAAATGCATCAAATGCTGCAGTGGCAGTGAGGGAACTAAATATTAAAAATGTTATTTTCATAATTCAGGACCAGGCAGAATTCTGCTTGTAGCAGTTTATGTTGCAGTCATTCAAAGCCAATAGAGAATCCCCCCAAATATGTTGTGAATGCTGATGGGCTTATAGTAAAAAATATTAGCCGCATTTAATGGTTTGTAATACTTGAAGAACTTTTGGAATGCTCACCACGCTTCAATGGACCTCTAAAGGTCAACAGGGAGGACAAATTCAGACTGAAAACACTGGTTCTGACATGATAAATGAATACAGACAAGAGATCAGCATTTCATCTGCTATTTACAGGTTTTTACATCTGGATTTGACATACAAAGTAGATATGTAAATATTGTGACAGTTGTAAATAAATAAATAAATAAATTAATAAATAAATAAATGCCCAACACAGCTGTTAGTGGCATCGGTAATGTTAGACTGGCTAAGTTATTTCCTAAATTTAAACCCTGTGAAAGGTATTTTTCCAACAAAAGAGGTGACAGTAGGGACAAACCAGATCAAACAAATCAACTGAAAAAGTTAGTGAAAGACTTGAAAAACGTCAAAAGAAGAAGGCAAAAACTCTGTGTAAAGCCGGGGTGTCAAACATATGGCATGCGGGCCGGCTCAGGCCCACAAATGGGTTTAATCCGGCCCGCGAGATGATTTTGTAAAGTAAAAAACAAAATTAAAAACAAAAAAATTGTAATGTCGGACTAATTAATCAGCCGACCACAATCAAAACATATACACTTGTAATTTCACAAGCAGCCCTCAGATGAGCAATGCAAATGTCATTATTTTACACACAACTTAAACTATGGTTAGTTTAATTATTATTATTATTATTATTATTATTATTATTATTATTATTATTATTATTATTATTATTATTATTATTATTATTATTATTTTAATCACACACCAACATAAATGCGTTAAATATGAGACAAATTCAATTACTGCTAACACAACTAGATATGACAAGGATTAACATCCTTGTAACGTCATTAACTGCGCCACGCAATGCATTCTGGGAACAATATATACGCAAAACAGGTGATTTAACACGTCCGGAACGTATACCGGCAAAGTGTTGCCGCGTTGCATTTGCATTCGTGTTATTTTTCGGAACAATATGATTACAGTTGAGCTCCATAATTTAGGTCTGGTCCACAAAATTTTGCATATAAATGATGACAATTGTTTTTAAGTTATACAGCATTATTTTCCCGATGCGGCCCACTTGATAATATATTTTCCTCCATGCGGCCCCTGAGCTAACATGAGTTTGACACCCCTGGTGTAAAGCTTGATATTTTTCATCTGAAAACAATTTGACATTTTGTTATTGATCATTGAATCTTCTAAATTGTGTACAAGACTCAAATCCATGGAAATGTTTCAGTCTTGATCTCAAGTCTCATAATAATCTTTTGATATCTACCAAATGCTTTTAGTCAGAAAAAATTATTACAGTTCCAATACCTTTGGCGGGTTGGTGGGCAATAGACCCTGTAAAAATAATCAGTGTTTCTGATTGTCTGCTACTTTATCAGTTGCAACAATGACGTCTGCTATGTTTTCTTACAAAAACCGTACTTTGGCCACCTGTGCTCTACAGACTCTCCACTCGACAGAAACAGTTCTTTAAATTGTCGCAAGATTGCTTTAACAGACAATCAATTTCTAGGCAATTAGAGTCAATCTCATTAGAAACCTTTATTCTGAGATTCAGCCAAGGCGTTCATTCATCAATATAAAATTAAACAGGCACCACTTAGCATAGAATTAGTATCATGAGTTCATTTATACAGAAATTAATTCATTTGCATCCACACCACAATCAACCCTCAAGGTTGCATGTGGGAGTCTCTGAAATGTATTTGAGAGAAGTATTAAAAGTCTCCGAGATACACGGAATCATTCAATCACAAAACAAAGAAAGTAAATGAAATGAACAGTACATATAATCTAACATTATGAGCTCTATATTTATAGAAAACGCAGCGGCGCTCGTGCATTACAATTGCTGTATACTGTTTTTTTGTGCCGATACTTGTTTGGGAATTCGGTTCATCTCTGCGCCATGCTTGGTATTCCATCTGACTGAAGGCACTCCGTTCATACATCATCTGCGCACCTGACATTTTGGTGGCTGAAAGTAGACTCAACTTTATTCATGCTGGAACCAAATCTAACTATTGCCGCAGGTAGTATAAACTGATAAATAAACTTATTACTTATCATCTTGGGAATAAATTATTAAATATTTCCACATAACCCCTTCAATGTGCTTGCATAACTATGGTTGGGGAACACTGGATAGATGAAATATTAAATGATCACTTCATTGACTCAAGACCAGTATGTTTGATGATGAGTCCATGATATGATGTAAAAATGCTTTTATTGTCTTCAAAAACGCCAGTTTCTGCTCATGCTAGCAGCCTGCCAATACGAACAATCTCTGCCGAGAAAAGCCAAAGAGAAGACGCCCAAATGGTTATTAGTCGTCAGTCTAACAACAGGGCTTGCCATTGGCACAACTATATATGGGGCGGGATGAGGGCTGGCTCACTGCAAAGGCATAAAATGAGCCAATTGCTAAATGACAAGAAATGACAGTAAAAGTGAAAGAGTGCTGTTGAAATCTGTCTGTAATTCTTGATCCATGGTATATTGAAAAAAATATACCACAAATATGCTAGAAGTATGAGAAAACCATGGAACAGTTTTGTAAAAATAGGTCTTTTCCAAATTACATATTTTGAATATAATAATTCTGCAATATATAAAATGCTGCTTTGTAAGTTAAATGTCCTCGTTCTGAATAAAGTAAGAATAAATAGTGCTTGGGCCTTTTGAAAGGCAAAATGTAATCAATATTGTGGCCATTGCTGTCATCGTTAATCCAGATGCTTCCGGCCTGCCAGCAGCTGGCTGAGCCTCAGGATGCCTGTCATGGGAGAAGCTCAGAGTGACCACAGTGTAGAACAGTGCTGATGGCAAGAACACTCACAACATTCATCATGCAGCTGCGCTGACTGCATTTATCATTGACAGGCTTTGCACACACACGTTGAGTCATCATTTAGCGGAGTTATCGATCAACTTTCTGTGATTAACACAAGGAATGGATCAGTACTGATGAGTCATTTAACATGGTGTTGTGAGTGTGTAAAGGGTATGCGGTGTATTGTTATGTGCCGGTTATTATTTTGTTTAGTAAGACCCTCAGGCTAGCTGAATTAAAATCGAGTCAGTACTTCTGTGTACTTTCAAATTTATCAGGAAGATGAGAGGCACAAATACATCGCATGTTGACAGTTCCATTAAATGGCCTAATCCTCATATAAGTTATTTTGCTACACATTCACAGGTCCAATGACCTTAATGACCTTTTTATTAACTACCTTGCATTTTTCCCAAAGGATTGCACGCTCACCGTTTCCCAGCACATCTCTGATAGATGGGTACCCGAGAACAATTAAAGCATCGGGGTTCTTGTTCTTGGAAGTGAGTTATCAAGGTCAAGTGGAACAATGAGCCTGGGATAATATATGTCATCAATTTGCACTTCTTTTTCACCTATCCTGACTGTTATCTGTCTTCATTGACAGTTTTAGGGGCTTCTTATTAATAGAATATATTTGCAACAGACATTACAGTGGGCATAATTGGGTCTAAGTGAATTCACAAACAGATGGTGAGGGAGACCACAAAGTAATGCCCTACTTTCGTTTGTTTAATATCTGCTTTTATGGAAACCTCAATTCCAATAAAGTTGGATTGTGGAAAATATAAATAAAAACAGAATACAATGATTTGCCCCATTTTTCTTTTCAACCTATATTTAATGTTAAAACTGATAAACTTTTATTGCAATCGTTCTTCCACAGATGTCACA
Source organism: Festucalex cinctus (assembly GCF_051991245.1). Classification (NCBI taxonomy): domain Eukaryota; kingdom Metazoa; phylum Chordata; class Actinopteri; order Syngnathiformes; family Syngnathidae; genus Festucalex; species Festucalex cinctus. The sequence goes on along the minus strand of NC_135423.1, from coordinate 22,409,297 downwards.
CTATATGTCGTAAGAAAAACTCAAGTAGCCCTCGTGTCTGTCAATTTAAGGCAAGACGGTCTGTTTTGTTCATATTTAGCATTTCAGTTTAACATACAGCTCTTTCCAGTTTCCCATTTGGGATATAGTTTCGGATAGTTTTCAGCGTCATCCCTACCTGCTGCATTATGTCTCCTGTTGTCAGTCCTCTCCTTGTGTCAACCAATTAGCTATCTCCAGTCACTCCACTCGTGTCTTGTCTGGGTGTGCCTTGTCTTATCAGACCGTTTAATTCCCGGTTTGTCTTCACTCTGTCACTGACCATTGTCAAAAGTTACACGATTTCCTGTTGCTTGTGGTGGTAAAGCTTTCTCATTGATTGAATTGTAGTTTTGTGGTCAGGCACATGTACCTTTTTGCTTCTTTCTTCTTTTTTTTTTATTTTTTTTAATTTTTTTTAATTCCCTGCGCTTTGGTCCACCTGCCTTCCACTGCCTGTCAGAGCACACAAAGACCCAGCGGGAAGCACACAGAGTCGTCCTGCACGCCGTCACTCTAGGCGCCGTCACCTTCAGCCTGCTGACCAAGCCAACCTTCATCTGCTCTTGTCTTTCCATTGCCTGCTGTGATTTTTTTCTGTTCTGCTGTCCTCTCCACACTTCGACTTGGTTACTTGTTTGGTCATTTATATAGGACAACCATGTGGTGCGCCGCCACGCATGTCCTGTGTCTGTCATTCATCTCGGGGGGTCAGGCACAACCTCATGCCTGGCCCCTGCAACTCCTTGGGGCCGGTATCACGGCTGTCTGCCTGAATGGCAGAGCACTTTATGTGGCGTCCGAAACAGACACCGGACTGGCCATTTCCTGTCGTTCAGGTAGACATCCACAACAAACTGTACATATCTGTACTCTCATTTCTCACCCTATTCCTGTATCTCAAAAAGGTAATTACAGGGAAAACTAAAATTGGAAAGATTTTTTTAGGAAATAAAAAATAAATATATATAAAACAATCAGACATTAACTAACTGATACGGCATTTAAATACAACTAATTAAAATGAACTAATTAAAGTGGGGCGGCACGGTAGTCGAGTGGTTAGCACGTCCGCTTCCCAGTTCTGAGGTCTCCGGTTCGAGTCCAGGCTCGGACCTTCCTGGGTGGAGTTTGCATGTTCTCCCCGTGCCCGCGTGGGTCTTCTCCGGGTACTCCGGTCTCCTCCCACATTCCAAAGACATGCATGGCAGGTTAATTGGGCGCGCCAAATTGTCCCTAGGTGTGCTTGTGAGTGTGGATGGTTGTTCGTCTCTGTGTGCCCTGCGATTGGTTGGCAACCAGTCCAGGGTGTCCCCCGCCTACTGCCCAGAGCCAGCTGAGATAGGCGCCAGCAGCCCCCGCGACCGTTGTGAGGAATAAGCGGTCAAGAAAATGGATGGATGGATAATTAAAGTGGTGCTGTGAAACACAGCACCTGGGGTGAAAGAGCCTTCTCCATAGATGCCCCCACCTTCTGGAACTCTCTTCCAAAACACATCCGTGACTGTACTGGCATACACTCTTTCAAATCTCACCTCAAAACCCACCTTTGTAGAACGGCTTTTAATATCTGATTATAGTCCTTAGTCTTGTTTCTTCTGTTATTATTATTATTATTATTATTATTATTATTATTATTATTATTATTATTATTATTATTATTATTATTATTGTTGTTGTTGTTGTTGTTGTTGTTAATAATAATAATAATAATAATAATAATAATAAGTACGAGTGATCCCGATACAAGTAAAGTCGTTCTGCTGATTTTATTTTCTTTGACTAAATAATTTAATTAATTGCATTGTATTTAATGATATCATTATTGCCATGTTTTATACATTATTATTAGTGTTGGGCAAGTTACTCAAGACCACTAATATATTACATAATACTAGTTACTTGCTTCAAAAGTAATTACTTTACTTATCTTACTTTACTTTATCTCTCATTTACTTATCGCATCTGCCAAAAGTAATTAGTTACTTCTTACTTTAAGTTTCTTTTTAATTTACTCCTCACCCTCAATAATTGCATCGTTTCTGACCAAAAGTCACACTTTGCATGTTCAACATAAGCAACTGTTTTTCTCCTCTTTTCTACAGCCTACATTGTAAATTCTCATTTCCATTGTTAATTTAACTCCAAAAAGTGAATCGTATACATGACATGAGTCCATCTGAGTCAATGAACACAAAGTCTTACTTTGGATGAATTCAGAAATTGCTGACTAAATGAAACCAACTTTTTTTTCTTCTTTTTTTTAGAGCTCACAATTGTTCATTCGGTAGTCTTACCGATTCAACGTCTTATCATCATTGTTCTCTCTTTTTTTTTCTTTCTTTTTTTGTGTGTATGTGTGCGTGCGTTTGCGTGCGCGTGCGTGCCTATGTGTGCGTGCGTTTGCGTACGTGTGTGCGCGTGCGTGCAAATACGTATACATTTATACTCATTAATTCACCTAAAACCTTATAAAAATCCCATTACCCTTCACCTTAACCAGGTACTTCAGAGTCTCGCCAGAGTCTTGAGGTTCAAATGGTCAGGAGACCAGAGAAAAGGTCAGAAAAGATAAAAAGAAAAGAAAGATAAATCAAAGTGAAATCCAGCACCGACCAAACACTTCCTGCCTTCCCCATGGTTACAAAATCAAAGTCTTACGCCAACCCCAGATGAAACCAAATGAAACCAAACTGATAACGATAATAACAGTGCACTGTTCACATTTCCAGAAATATGCAACCACTGGGGCGAACAGCTTCCGGTGAAATGTCAAATTCTTTCAGACCAAACGGAATTATGGATAAATGTTGTGCCACCTATCTAAAGTAAAAATCGTTTCCGGGGAAAAATACAACAAAAACATATAATTTCCGTATCCAATCGGAATGAAAAGATTGATGATTACTTTTGAAACAAAAGTAAATGTAATTTTATCACTCAAAATTTAATTCATTAAACTACCCGTTATTGGGAAAATGCAATATTACTTTTAGTTACTAGTTACTTTAGCTTCCATCCATCCATCCATCCATCCATCCATCCATCCATCCATCCATCCATCCATCCATCCATCCATTTTCTGAACCGCTTGCTCCTCACAAGGGTCGTGGGGGTGCTGGAGCCTATCCCAGCTGGCTTCGGGCAGCAGGCGGGGTACACCCTGAACTGGTTGCCAGCCAATCGCAGACTTTAGTTTCCCGAAATTGAAATAATATATACTGCTATTTTCCTTATTCCTTATATTCATGTGTTTTCTGGCGATTGTATCAAACATTATATGCAATATTTATTTAATATTAATTATGCCCTGCACGTATTGCACTTGAAATTCTGGAGAATGTTGTACAGTATTTGATTTGTATTTGTTTGTTATTAGTAGGTACCGGTATTTTTTTAATTGTGTCTTGTTGAGTTGTCAATACACGGTTGTGATTATTTATAATCTTGCACCTAACAAATACGCCATATTGCAAAAACCTACCCTTTAAAAGCTGAGGAAGTAACGAGGAGGGAATCTTAACAGATTGTTGCTACTTGTTGACAAAACATCCCCCTGTGGGATGTAATCCTCAAAACCAAACTGATGACTTTAATAGAAAATATCTGTAAGTGATGGGACAATGGAAACGTCCATATACTGTACCTAGAAGAGCCACGCATATTGCTTGCTGTACAGTATTTCTTTGGCGCTTCGTGAAGGCAAAATGAGCTATAGGATGAGAGGCTGGCAGCCTGCCACACTGGAAGGCCTCCATCCTTTAGCACTCTGATTGATCACGTTACAGTTAATTAAATTTTGGCAAATTGCTCCCTTTCGAGGTTAGGCCGGTAAAGTTTATACTCAAACCACATATATCACTTTCTATATTTCTCTTATCACCACTGCGCATCACTTTTCTTCAGTGCACAGCAGATGATGATAAATATTCTAACCCTTTATTCCCCTCACTAGTTCCTTTTTACCTCTTTATCCTTCTTTTGGCTGAGCTTCTTGCTTTTCATATCAATGAAGTATGACAGCTTCAATGAAGGAGAGCACAGCGCTGAGTGTTTACCATATTTCTCACTCTGCCTGACTGTGTGTAACCGTCAGTATCTCAAAAGGAATCAGGCAAGGGGGAAATGGCAGGAAAGAGCTAGGGGCATGAAAATGACACCGGTGAGCAACAGCAGAAGTCTAACATGATTGTTCATCTGTCAGATAAGGTTCTATCCTAATAAAATGGCATAATGATGATAGGCAGGATTACACAGCAAATGTAATGTATGTAATGTAGTAGTCATCACTGGCAATTATGTATGAGCACTCCAATATTATAGGTTGGAAATAGTACTTCTTACTAAAATAATAATAATAATAATAATAATAATAATAATAATAATAATAACAACACTCCAAAATATTGAATTTATCACCGAAACCTGACGTGTGTGCAATTTGTTAAAAATATGACCTCTAGAAAAGACCAGAAATAATGCCGAAGGCAAACCAAGTTTGAAGCCAAAATTGTACATTAAAAAATTCACAGCTTACTTCCTGTACTTTTCAGGATATGGCTTCTGCATTTTTTATTTTTTTGTACTCAGGTTGCTACACGTGCCTCCCACCCTACGTCATCCCTACATCAAACCTCTGTAGGGGGTGCTACAGAGGCTTTTTTTTTTTTTGACAACTTTAAAATATCTTCTTTTTTTTCCCCTCCAGGTCAGATGTTACTTTTGCATTTTGGTGAGTTTTCAGGCATGTTTGCACTTTCAAAAATGTAATTCATTGTGCGCTGTAATAACATTGAAGGACCTTGCAGCGGTCGCTGCTTATGACCTTAATCAAACACCTCTTTAAAAGTGTTAGCCAAATCAAGCATTACTATTTTATAGGTCAGAGTACATTCTGAATGACTATTAATTGCAGCTATACAATGATTATGTATAATAGGTTTTATTAACGTGTTTTGTGCATGAAATGCATTCAATTAATATAGGGTGCTCTACCACCAAATTGCATTCAATTGATGTTGAAAATTACAAAGAATTTGACTGGTTACTTGAAATACTACACTTAACCACGTTTGTAAGTTATTTTATTTCATATGTAAATGAATGCTACTCCTGCTTATATTCAGACATCTTTCAATAACTCTCAAGTGGGTTTGTGGTGTCGTAGAGCTTGGTGCACCAATTTACTCCGGGCCCTTTGAACTGACGCTATGTGTACATCAATGAGTACCTGGTCCCACTGCAATAACATGAGTGCTGGGTGTAGATTACTCAAGAGAAACAACGCCTTTACTCTGTCATGTGTCTTTATACTATTTGCAAAACTGGCTGCCTGCCACACAGGCTATAAAGGAGTCATGAATGTGGATCCTTGAGAGCATTGGAATATTAGTGAAAGGATACAATTTAATTAATGTGCAACAGGCTACTGGGAGTCTCTCACTCTCTCTATTATATATATATATATATATATATATATATATATATATATATATATATATATATATATATATATGTGTGTGTATAGATGTGTCGCAAGACCCAAGATCAAATCATTCTTCTAGGATTCTTCTATCACTTGAAGTGAAAGCCTTAATACCCACTTGTCCCAACTATTTGTTCTAACTCATGGGAGGTCACAAAATGTTGACGCTTAGCAGGAAGACAGCAGAACCAAATGTCATAACGATATTGGCTTTGTACAGCAAATAGACTAAATATAGACAAGATCATGACTACACGTGCCAGGAAGCACAGCACAGTAGAATCAATACCCCTGAGGGAAACTTCTTATTTGTTCTTATTTTACGTATCTTACTCTTTGTCTTTACTGCATGACCGATTCCTGTTTGATGTACAGCACTTTGTATACAGCAATGCTTGTTTTAAAGTGCTTTATAAATAAAGTTGAGTTGAGTTTATGGTGCTGGTCTTGCTCTCGACTTCACCTTTGATGTGGCAAGCTTCAGCAAAGCAATAAGTCCCTTTAAATTTGCATAACTTAAACAGAGGAAGCTTCAGCTTTATGGTACTTAATGCTGCTCTAGTATAAAATACATTTATCCCCTTAAGAATATACATCGATGAATATTTGATGTCCACGCTACAAAATGTCATGCAGGAACACTCAGAGAAGTTGTTAATACAGTGACATTTCTGAGCAGTAAGAGGGGTCAGAAAGTGAAGACTTGCTTGTGTGAAAAAAAAAAAAAAAGCACACTGAGAATAAAAGACTGAACGGCTTCATTGGAATGTACCTGTATGCATAGCCTGCAGCTTGGGCTCTCACCTGTCAGACCCCACTACTGATTCTCGCTCTCCATCCCATGAGACCAACAACCTACACATGACTGGCAAACGCAGGGACAGACAGTGAGACCTTTTGGGGTCTTGTCTTGTCGGGGTTCACCCTGAACTGGGTGCCAGCCAATCAATCGCATGGCACAGACAGACAAACACCATTCACACTCACAATCACACCTACGGACAACTCAAAGTGTTCAATTAACCCACCATGCATGTTTTTTGGGAATATTGGAGGAAACCTGGAGAAAACCCACTCAGGCATGGGGAGAATATGTAAACACATGAAGCCCAAATTCAATCTCATGACCTCTGCACTGGGTGGTGGAGGTGCTAACCAGGTAGAAACTCAACTGTAATGTCATAATTTGTGCAATCAACCAATGACGTCTTTAATCGGATCCGTGAAATAAGACATTACAGCAAAAACATCTTGTTCACTCCAGTTTAATTCGTTGCGTTGTTTGCTTGACATCTCTTTAATTCAAAATAGCTTTAACGTTAACTTCCGGCCATGCACATTCAAGTATATTATGTACTAAATATCATTTCATACTGTAGACACTATTTTGCTAAGAAAAAAAAAAAAAAAACATTTTCTGATTGTGGGAATGCTGTTATTGTGATTTTTATTCTCCACACTTTTTTTTCCCCACATAATACTTTCAATTTACTTCAAAAATTGACACCTCCTGGGGTGTATATCGTCTGATTCTTAAATATCAACTTTTCCCCATTCATTTTCTATGGGACAGACATTGAACTTTTTCAAAGTATCACTTTCCACCCCCACTTCCATACCTATAACTTATCATCATTACCAGGTATCTGATACGGCTTGATGGCACCAGGAGGTTAGAATTTCATAATTTATCTCTCAATTTACTTCATAAGCATTCCACATGCATTCAAATCTTAGCATTCAGCTATTAGCATTCAACATTCCCATGCAAATTCTCCAGAAATTGCACTTAATCTAGTTTTATGTTTTATGTATTTATTTTTTGCCCAGTTACAATCCATGCTGGTTCACTGTAGTAATATTGAATGTTGGCAGAAAGGTGCATCCTTTTGCAATTCTGGCACCCGCACACATACTCTTTAATCATGCGTGTCAATCGCGCATGTGCAGATCTCCGCTTCCTTCTCCCGAGTTGTTCCTCAATTTTATGCTCCGATGGATGACAATAATTTAAGCTTCCTGATATGCAGTTGTACTTAATTGGACTGTCACAAGTTTCCGGGCAGCGTCAAGCTTACAAAATGACTGGGGCTATGGAAGCAGATTGGTTTCAGGTGACTGATCTTGTACAGTAATGTTTCAAGTGTCTTACAACAAGATTTTGCAGCATGACACCAACAAGACTGTCGATACCAACAACATTCACATAGAAGGTGAATCTATTTCAAGTCATTTTGATTTAATTCCCTCATATTTCTTCTTTACGCTGCATGATTACTCCAAACTATATGTCTATTTTTATTTTATTTTTTAATCATTTAAAACCATGATGACTATGTGATTAGAACCAACCGTTTATTCTTGCTAGAAGTTTTCCACAATCCAGGCCTTGGACCATTTCAGAAGACATATTTTCTTCTGTTGAAGCTATTCAGTTGTTTTACTTAAGCCGTTTGGATCAATGTCCTTTTGCATCGGCCATCGTTTGTTAAGCTTCAACGGGCAGTCAGATGGTCTAAATTCTCCTGCAAAATGTATTGATAAACTTGTGAATTCTTTTTTCTTTCAATAATTGCAATGCATCCAGGCTCTGTAATATCAAAGCAGCCCCAAACCTCTGTGATCTTCCAACATAGTCTAAAGTTGGAATGAGATTTTAATGGTTGTGCTGCGCCATTGTTTTTCTCCTCACATATCATTGTGTTCCCCCCAAAAATTTAACTCTGGATTTGTGTCCACACAAAAATTTGTGCCGTGAAACATCCATTCACGATTTTGAAACCTTTAAAGCTGTAGCAATGTTTTGATGGACAGCAGTGACTTCCAGTGACATATACTCTCTTTTACTGTCTTACTAATTTTCATGACAGATGTTAGCATGTGAGACTAGAGGGTTTTGCTTCAACTCATTGAACTTTACTCACTGTTTTCTTGCAAACATCTGTACGGAATAGCCACTCCTACGAAGAGTAGCAACGGTGCTGAATTCTCTCTTTTTATAGCCAATCTGTCTTACCATGAGCTGATGAATAGGAAAGTTTTTAAATATACGTTTGTGACTCTTTTCAGCTTCGAGCAAGTTTACAATTTCTAATTGTAGGTAAACGGTCGATCTACGTTCTGACCCTCACCTACGGTCACGAGCTGTGGGTCGTGACCGAAAGAACAAGATCCCGGATACAAGCGGCCGAAATGAGTTTCCTCCGCAGGGTGTCCGGGCTCTCACTTAGAGATAGGGTGAGAAACTTGGTCATCCAGGAGGGACACAGAGTTGAGCCGTTGCTCCTCCGCATTGAGAGGAGCCAGCTGAGGTGGCTCGGGCATTTGGTTCGGATGCCTCCTGGACGCCTCCCTGTCCTACCGGCGGGAGGCCCCGGAGACGACCCAGGACACGCTGCAGAGACTATTTTCTCTCGGCTGGCCTGGGAATACCTTGGGATCCTGCCGGAGGAGCTGGTTGAAGTGGCTGGGGAGAGGGAAGCCTGGGCTTCCCTCCTAAAGCTGCTGCCCCCGCGACCCGACCTCGGATAAGCGGTAGAAGATGGATGATGGATGGATGGATGGATGGATGGATGGATGGATGGATGGATGGATGGATGGATGGTAAACCGAGAGTTCTTTTGTGAGCGAAATGTTTCTTGAGATAGACAACTCAAAACGGGTATGTCTTTTTCATAGGTGCAGCCACCGAAAGCAAAGGTAAAATCTGTTACATTTGAAACAACCTACATTTAACATTCTTCGGCCTGTACAGCCTTTTTGGGACTGTAAATGATCAATGAGCTTGTCTTTGAACTATATATAATTATATTATGATAAATTGGGGCACGGTAGTCGAGTGGTTAGCACGTCCGCTTCCCAGTTCTGAGGTCTCCGGTTCGAGTCCAGGCTCGGACCTTCCTGGGTGGAGTTTGCATGTTCTCCCCGTGCCCGCGTGGGTCTTCTCCGGGTACTCCGGTCTCCTCCCACATTCCAAAGACATGCATGGCAGGTTAATTGGGCGCTCCGAATTGTCCCTAGGTGTGCGTGTGAGTGTGGATGGTTGTTCGTCTCTGTGTGCCCTGCGATTGGTTGGCAACCAGTCCAGGGTGTCCCCCGCCTACTGCCCAGAGCCAGCTGAGATAGGCACCAGCAGCCCCCGCGACCCTTGTGAGGAATAAGCGGTCAAGAAAATGGATGGATGGATGGATGGATGGATAAATTGGGTCAAAATTAAATAAAAAGGAAGTTGTGTCAATAGGATTTGTGGTTGTTGACTACAGTGCATGGAAATCCGACCATCCACACGCCCATGCATGCATCCATCCATTATTTGTGACCATTTTGTGCACTCAAGAGTCAAATGAAATGTTTTAAGAATGTACTATGACTAAAACTACTGCTACTACTACTAATAATAATCCATCTTAATTTAGTTATGTATTTTATCTTCTTCATGCCATTAGACATGCCCTTGTAATACACAAAAGCTTCACTCAGCGGATAAGCTGCTAGACTTTCACAAAATGGGCAACAGAATAATATTAAGCCATTTACTATATCAGTTTCAAATTTTTAATAACACAGTGCCTCTGTTTAAAACCTCTCCACTCTAGCTGCAATGAATAGATAATGGGAAACATAGAACAATATATTTTTTACACGCTCTCGAAGCAACACAAAGATTGCCTTCCTCCGTCGATTTTGTTACCCATCAAAAGACAAAAAAAGTTAAAAGCCCTGAAAAATCTCATTACAAAGTCTATTTGCTTCATCTACGTGGCTCAGTGAGGAAGTTGATTGCATTTTAGTAGTTCATTAATAACTGAGTATGTGAACAATGGTAAAGGGAAGGCTTCTTCATCTTGAACTCAAACCACTTGGGTCATATGATTTCCAGGAGCAACACAGTCATTTAGATTTACACCTTATATATATATATATATATATATATATATATATGTATATATATATATACATATATATATACATACATACATTTTCTTGACCGCTTATTCCTCACAAGGGTCGCGGGGGGTGCTGGCGCCTATCTCAGCTGACTCTGGGCAGTAGGCGGGGGACACCCTGGACTGGTTGCCAGCCAATCGCAGGGCACACAGAGACGAACAACCATCCACATTCCAAGCACACCTAGGGACAATTTGGAGCGCCCAATTAACCTGCCATGCATGTCTTTGGAATGTGGGAGGAGACCGGAGTACCCGGAGAATACCCACGCAGGCACGGGGAGAACATGCTATATATATATATATATATATATATATATATATATATGTTATTGCTAATGCAGTACAAACTGTGCCACTTTCCCACTGGTTAGCACTGGTGTGACCAATATTCTTAGTTGGTTGCACCAGCACAAAGGCAATTGGAGACCTCCTAGTTGCAAGAGCCAATTCTCTCTACCTGTGCCTAGATCAAATCCACCAAAATTGTGTTACATAACATCACCTGTGCCACTAGATAGATGTGCTTTTTGCAAGTCTAAGCTCACATCTACTTTTTGACACCAAATTGCAAGATGCGCTGGGGCCGCGTCAACCAGAATGCCCAGCAAGGCTAGCGTGTCTACCAAATTCACAAATACGCTAAACTAAAATGTGGCCCAGCATGAAAATAAAGATGCGCCTGTTTTGATGCCGAGCACATAGGTGCCTGTCGATGAAAATAGGGCCCCAAAAGTGTTTAATTTAGTTAATAGAATTGTTGCTCTTTTGAAGTTTTCATGGAGGGCAGGGGTGGAATATCCGGCACCACAGCTTTGTCTGGCTTCTTCACTTAAAGGTGCATTGTGCAAACTTGTCACTTTCTTACTCACGACTGTCACCTCTGGCCTATAGTGTAACTGCAGCCTCTGTGTAAAGGCGCCGCTCCACATATGCACTGTCATGAATTTGACCAGATGGAATATTACTTGCACACACGGAATAAAACATTGCATATGCGACCATTTTGGTTCGCAATCTTGTCCCCTGATTAGGTATGCCTGGTGTGGTAGTGATTGAGGGTCAAATTAAAGGCCCCCCAGCCCAAAAAATACTTTAAAAAACTTAATGTGGGAAATATGTTTTTCCACAGCCCAATAACAAGTTAGCATGACAAAAATTAGCAGGGACTGCATTGTTCACTTTTATGAACAATTTGTCTAATGACTCAATTACTTTGCACTCCTAATTGTTCAGTCAACAAATACACAAAAGGGTATTTGTGCCTCTGGTTGCATTCTGACAAATTACTCACACATTTACAAATTTGGGGACTTTTAAAGGTCATCTTATGTTACTGTGTCGTTGCCCGTCTATCAAGACCTATAAGTCATATCCTGGTCAGCCAGCTAACCTCCCATATCTTTTCATCATTTGCTTCCTGTCTACCTGAAGGGTAATTTTTATAGTGAGTCTCCTCAGGCCATCATAAAACTGTGCACCAAAACACCCCCTCATCCAACACACCACACACACACGCACACATGCATCCCGATCGCACCCAGCTTGAGAGCCTTGAGCGGGTTCCAAACATATGCAAGGGGCACATTAGCAGTCTGGCAGGAACTAACACCCTCCCACAAGAGCTGGCACTCTTTGGACAAGCTGGAAGTCTCAAAGTGGGCTTACTATAATCCAGTCACAGTCATCCATTTTTTTTCCTGCAGTTCTCGTCACCCACTAGGGACACAACATAACTATAAATTAAATGACTTTTTGATTAATTACGGTAAGGATTAAGATGATAACAAAATCCCAAACTGTGATGAAGTCACTCCAAAGTACCAAAACAATGTCTAACTTATTGTTACATCATTGTGGTCTTACCTGCGTACGGGACGGGGGCATCCTTGTCCAGAGCCACCAAAGGAGGATCAAGCAGAACAATGTCGGAGTTTTCGGTGATTACCCCATGATATGATGTCTCAATCCATGGCTTGTGTTTGTTCACTGTGGGAGACAAGGTATGAAATGTGAGTGATGTTTTGCTACAGGGTGCAACAGAAAGGTGGAGAGACGTGTTAACATCTTCAATTTAAATGTCAAAGAAGAGCAACATTGACCTGCACACAACAACAACAAAATGATGCAAGCCTCAGCAAACATTCAGGAGTGTTTTTTTTTTTTTTTCTTTTTGCGACACCAGCCTTATTTTAAGGTATCGGTACTCGTGACGGTGGCCAATACCAATATCGGCTCTTGGATGTTCGAATCATTTGGAAAATTCTAACTTTCAAATGTTTTAATAATACCTGAGTTATTTTTTTCAAGTAAAGCATGGCCAGCCAACCACATACCTCCTTTCAGATGTAGCTTTGATTGACAACTACGGCTAGCCAATGACAATCGGGATTGGGAGGGTGGGGTTGGGGTGGGGGCTTGTGACGCACGCTTTGGAGACGTGCATTAAGCCAAATTTACTTCCGGGTTAGATAGTAGTGTGCTTTCGCCGGCCGGCGCTGACACAATGATCACCAAATGCCAAACCTCGATCCAGGATGACACAGTTGACTTTGCTGGGAATCCTGCGTCCACTGGTCCACTAAACACCGTTTACAAGTGAGTGGCAAACTTTTGTTTTGATTAGTCAAGCCACACAGCACGGACGAATTGTAGCAATACACAGTAGCCTATGTGGCTAACAGACCCACGCAGTCACACAAACACAACAACAACTTTGGAGCATAAAATTATTTATCACTAAAGCACAGTTGCAGTAAAATGTAAGTTGAATTCTCTTTTTTTATATTGTCAAGTTTGTTAATGTTGATGACTGTCACTAAGTTCTAATGAAAAAACAGCCTTTTACATATCCCTTTGGATTAATATTTTGCTTAGTTTTTCACTGCACCCATATGTCGTTTCTCTATATTATCGACATATCTCAACTCAACCTTATTTATAAAGCACTTTAAAACATCCATTGCTGCATACAAAATGTTGTGCATGGAATAGAAATCAGTCTTGCAGTAGAGACAAGTAAAAGAAAATAACACAAAATAAAATTAATTCTAGTAAACATATGTAGGTAAGTATAAAAGCAAATATATATATATATATATATATATATATATATATATATATATATATATATATATATATATATATATATATATATATATATATATATATATATATATATATATATATATATATATTTAAAAAAAATCTAACAAGATGTAGGGAAGTGAATAAGTAAATAGAATAAGTATAAATAAATAAAATAACATATCGTACAGCCCTAAATCCAAAAAGCAAATGAAGGCAACTGCTAGCCAATCCCAGATAGAACCACTACCAGAAATCCTGCCTAGGGTGCCGTTGCTTAGGAACGCCACGCTATGTATAGCATGAGTTGATAACTTCATTAGGTATTATGTTTTATACATATTTATTAGCTACGGGCGGCTAACTGGTTAGCATGTCCGCCTCCCAGGTCTGAGGACTTGGGTTCGAGTCCAGGCTCCAGCCTTCCTGGGTGGAGTTTGCATGTTCTCCCCGTGCCTGCGTGGGTCTTCTCCGGGCACTCCGGTCTCCTCCCACATTCCAAAGACATGCATGGCAGGTTAATTGAGCGCTCCAAATTGTCCAGGTGTGCTTGTTTGTGGGATGGTTGTTCGTCTCTGTGTGCTCTGTGATTGGCTGGCAACCAGTCCAGGGTGTATCCCTCCTCGTGCCCAAAGCCAGCTGAGATAGGCTCCAGCACCGCCCGCGACCCTTGTGAGGAATAAGCGGTCAAGAAAATGGATGGATGGATGGATGGATGGATGGATGGATGGATGGATGGATGGATGGATGGATGGATATATTAGTTATGTTTTTGAGGACTTTGTTAAATCAAAAATGAGATCAGAGAAACCCTTTCTAACATTACTGAAACCATCGTTTTAAGTTTCTGCCTGAAAATCATTGCTAATTAGACAGCCTGGATAGAGTCATAACATGATACTGTTTTATCATGGAATGAATATGCACGAGTTTGCTAGTAAAAGTGGTAAAATGAGACTTTTTTTTAATTAATTATAAAAGCCAAGCCTTGGCATTTAGGGACCAATTAACTTGCTGCTTCTGTGCATTCAATTTTAGGGGAATTGTTATGCGTCATTGCTGCCAAAACTGCCGGTAAGAGAAAACAGTTAAGTGGCAGCCTTAGGTGGTATTTTGTACAACTTGATAATGATAACTATAAGAGATGCAGATTTGATCCCAATGTGTGACATCTCATATGGACGATGGGGCTTTTGGCGACTTCACTTGTGTCATAGCTTTAAAGCCCTGATGACATTTAAATTATTCCTGACCTAATAATTAGTTCTTCGAACCATAATTATTTTAAGACTGCCTAAGGCCGGCCTGAATGTTTTGTTAACAGCATTTCTAAGATTGTTTATGCACTTCAAGTTACTCAGCACTGATGTTATGCCTGAAGAAAGTTTATCCAGTCATAAAATGCATACATCGAAACTAGCAGGAAAGTGATGTCACAATTTACATTTGAGATAACATCACTCCAGTAGTATCTTTATGTTGACATTGTGCCAGTTGTGACAGGTTAATGATGACTCAAGCTCAGATCTAAATTGACCTCAGCTTGTCGATATTTCCCCCATCAGTACTGATTTCCTCACATTCAGTCATCTCTGAAGTGTCTCAGTTGGGTACCACCACCCTCATTCCGTCACAGATGAGAAATACAAAATCTAAGATGTCTGAGCAGAACGGGATTATTGGATTGACACCATGGGACGTACCACTGGAGTTCACCGATATGGTCCACTTTTGTTGCAAATAATTCAGTCCAGCACAGGTTGTGGAAGATGAGAAAGGGGTTTACAAATGAAAATGCCAACCCATCAGCTCCATGATTCCCAAAGGAAGCATTTCAGCCTCTTGCCTTGCCGGAATCTGAGCTGCAGCTTGACACTTCGGATGGGTTTACAGATTGCTGTCTCAGTTGGATGCCAAAAAGAGCAACAATGCGTCAAAGATTGATCCCAACTGAACTTTTAGTCATTGTTCACAGACATGTCTACAAATGACCCCCACAATTATTGGATTTGAAGACAGCATTGATGTTTCCTCAATGAATCACTGAAGTAGCATCAGTGTAGCACAAATGCTTAAAGGCCCAGTCTGCCGGTTTCAGTCAGGAAAATGCACTTTTTAAATACAGGATTTAAACAAAAAAACTACTTCTCAATTTACAGATCTGGGTTTCTCTTAATTTCTGGTGGTGGTTTTGTCAAAAACACCCACACCCCCAGCCTGTATTTTGCGATTTTGTGTTTGTTTTATAAACAGCGGGACGTTTCTGTGGAAAGACAGTGTTTACACCCCTCCAGCCAATTGCAGGGGGGGTCACAAACCGGGCCGGGCGAAGTGACGTCACTCCTGCGGCAATTTAAAAGCACGCACGGATTTTTTTTTTTTTCACTCACTCATTCACACATGTAAGCTTCTGTGAGTGAGTGAATTTAAGCTTGAACTTCTAAAGTTACCTTCATTGCTAAACGTCAACCATTTTTATTTTTTATTTTTGTAAATGACTCACTTCAATAGGACTATTTGTCTTTTTGACATTTTTGATTGAACCGAGCAGTACTCATCTGCACTGTAGCCTTGAGGTTCCAGAAGCCGCTAATGGGGTATACAGTATGCTTATAGATTGGGACAAAAGAAAAACACACCTCAAACGGTGCTCCATGTGACCTCAATTTTCAAAAGCAAACAACATTCATTGGCACCTAAAAGAAACCAGTAAATGGCGTGTGGTAACAACTCGTTGTGAATGGAAAGAGGGCACGTTTCCTCAGGCTTTTGATGAAAAGACTTTCACAGTCACTGGAATTAAACACACCATTCTGATTTGTTATCTGGTGATAACTGAAGGACTGTGACCAAACAACATTTGTTGTGCTTACTTTAAAACCAAAGCACAGGTTTCAATACCATGACCTTCCACATAGAGAAAAAGCAAAAAGGAAAAAATGTTGTATTGTAAGAATGATCAATGATCATTTTCTGTCTTTCCCTCTCACAAACACAAAATCATTTGAGGGTCCCAAGGCAAACTCAGTCATGGGTTTAATCAGCTGTGGACTGCAAATTTGGAATATTAATGCTTAGCAACATTTTTTTTGTTGATGGTAACTAAGTTAGCATTATCATCAAAAAAGTGAATTTGAAAAAAAAAAATCTCCTATTTCCTGAGCTACATAACATCCTTAAAATAGTTCTTGGTGGTTATTATCTAACAAGTGAGTCATTTAGATGTTGTTTCTCCACTTTTGCAACTCTGCTTCATTTTCCTCACAACAAACCAACAAGAAGAGCTTCACTACCCTCTTCCAAATCATGTACCCTTAAAAATGATAGGTCAACATTTGTACTGACCCACTAACTTTGGTCAATTTGACCCGACTTTAGATTGTCTGTACAAACAACTCACATTTTTTTTCGTTGTTTTGTCCCTTGTTTTATATAAAAACTACCCAGAGAAATTTGGGTCAAATTGACCCAAGGTAGCAGGCCAGTACAAATTTTGACACACATTGGGTTGTTTTGACACGGCAGTATGTGCAATATGAAGATATAATAGTTCATTGCAAAATCACGATAGATTAAGCATTAAGCACATAAATTAAGATTAAAACCTAAAAAATTGCTTTAAACTAGGGATGGACGAGTACTGACACTAGGTATTGGTATTGGGCCTATACCCAGCCTTATTTCAAGGTATTGGTTACTCATGACGGCAGCCGATACCAGTATTGGGAATCCTCTTGCTGGACGTTTTATGATCAAGCCCATTAAGAATTTATGTATTTAAATTCAGTTTATTCTGTTAAGTTCACTTCAGTTTATTCTACAAAATGTGTATTATATGACCAAATGAGGGCGGCACAGTGGTTGAGTAGTTAGCACGTCCCACTTCCCAGTTCTGAGGACTCGGGTTCGTCCAGGCTCCAGCCTTCCTGGGTGGAGTTTGCATGTTCTCCCCGTGCCTGCGTGGGTCTCCTCCCACATTCCAAAGACATGCATGGCAAGTTAATTGGGCGCTCCGAATTGTCAGTAGGTGTGCTTGTGAGTGTGGACGGTTGTTCGTCTCTGTGTGCCCTGTGATTGGCTTGCAACCAGTCCAGGGTGTACCCTGCCTACTTCCCAAAGTCAGCTGAGATAGGCTCCAGTATCCTTGTGAGGAATAAGCGGAATTAATTAACACCTCAAGAGTTGAGTATTCGTAGTGATATCGGTCTGAAAAAAAGTGGTATGGAACATCATTACTTTAAATCAACACAAACTTCATATAATGGAAATCGCAAGTTTGCCTAATGGTAGACAAACATACCGTAATACACACAAACATACATGGCCTACTTTCTGTTTTTACACAATGACAGCTGCACCACTACTGCATATGGCCTGCAGTACTTATTAACACATTCACTGCCAGCCCAGCAAAAAATGCATCATTTGACGTCTTTTGCCGTCAATGGCAGTGAATGAGTTAAATGATGTGTTAACCATGAAAACAGAGGTTTGACTTGGACATAATCTTACACACCTTCTATAAGTAGGTTTTCTGGCAAATGAGTTGAGTTAAAGGCCACTGAACCATTTTTGTTGCTCAATTAAATCCAGCCACAGGGGTTGTGCCAAACAGTTATTAAACCAGTACATGCTAATATAATCAGGTAGTGTGACAGATGAAAGGTAAATGTTGGAGCTCAGATGCCCTCCGCTGCCAGTCAGCATGACTATCTCCCCTTGCCATTTCCTTCCCAATTAAGCTGTGAGCCGTGGATTTGACTGGAGGCTCAGGAGGGCATGGCAGAGGTGCAATGGCGGCTGATTAATCTCTGACCCAGCCCACAATGTGCCACCACAACTGTGCTGCTGGGTACCAGCTCCACAGTGGTGTGTGCTGCAATCTGAACACGCGCCGGGGGAGGCAATGGATGAAGAGAAACAGTTGTAATTAAAAAAGAAAAAAAATCTGTAGGAAATTAAACTCGGATTGATAAGGTCAACAAAGGGGCTTTGAGGAGTATATCAGCATAATGAAAAGTAAACACAGAAGAGACAGTAAGCCATAACAGCAACAAACATGTAATTACAGTGACAAAGAGCTGTCATCTCAAAGATGGGCCACACCAAATTATTGACAGGCTTTTGTAACATCACAAGATGTGACTTGCTCCTCATCTCCTCGACCATTTCAACAATCCACGCCTTCTTTGAACCTTGGAGATTTTTATAGACGCTAATCATCTCTGCACTCTGGCTTCTCAGTGTGAGCTGACATGATCCAGGAAATAACTTGATTCAAAAGCTTCAAAGCAGATTTTACCGAACATGGAGTCTTCAATATCCTATCACTTATTTAGATTGATTAATTAGATTAATTGATTCCCCATTGGTTGATTGATTGATAGGAACACATACACAGTAAAAAAAAATAAAAATACATATAGAACAGAAAAATGCAGCAATAAGTTACTATCTTCGGTCCAGTTTAAACTCAGACCCGTCTTCATGGGTTGGCCATACGTGGTCATAATATGCTTGTGCCACCCCACTAGAGGCAAAAATCGGTAACAAAAACAAAACAAAACAAAACTTGTTTTTAAAGTTAAATGTTATTTTATTTTTGTGTAGCATTGTATAATGTGGCATAACCGGTGCTGGACTGCAACCTGGCATTCTGACTGAAGCTCGCCGGCCCAGCCCGACTCCTGACCACCCCTAGCTACCATGTAGCCCTGCCACTGATTAGTTCAGTTTGCTCTCTATTTTGCAAATTTGATTAATGGCCTACTCCTTCTGAATTGTGGGCCGGTCTCTTGGGGTAAAATGGAGGTATGTAATAATTTAATAGCACTGCATCGGCCCCAAAAGACGCTGGCCCATCGGGCATCTGCCCTGTAGGCCTATGCCAGATCACCAGTCCAGTCTTGGGCATAACATGTCTGCAAAATATGTACGTCTTTATAAACAATGAGGGCTGTGGTAGACTGGCACAGGAAACTGTCTATAAGCATATGAGGACATATCTACTTATGCCCATATCACCCTCTAAAAATATCACAACAATCACCCTAATATTTTGTGTTTTATGGATGAAACGTTCCTTCCCTTAATGCAAGATTGAACAGAAATGTCTGGATTTAAGCAGTTCAAGATAATGGATGGTTGGATGATTTTAAAAATAAGCAGAACACAATATTCACAATAAGGCCTCGGCAATGAGGCAACATGGAAAATCTGTACCCGTAGGAAGTATTGTGACCCGTTTTGGGCTTTTTGTTGGTTCTGACCAAGTCATTTCAAAATAAGATGGCCTACGGGCTACAAACTTAAAATTGTCCCTCTCGTAAAATTAATCAAGCAATACATAAGACAAAGCAGCCATTTTCACTGTTTATAAACTCACTGCCCATTCATCTATTCCAGCATCCGAGACTGCTTGGACCTCAGAGGGGTGGTGACAGATGCTCGATGGCTCCGTCTCACAAAGTAGTAGATTACTATGCTGTTACCTGTACCTTCGATATATCCACTTCTTGTTTACACTTGTCTGCCTCAGAATCCTCGGCATTAATTGTGTTTTCCTTTTGTAACAAGAGCTAGAAAATATGGAGATAAATTTTCCTTTCCCCAATTTTTCCATGCACCAAATGTTGAGCAAGTAGCTCCTGCATGATAAATAGCCAAAATACTTTGTATAAGAAAATCCACAATAGTTCTTCAACGATAGGATAACTATAGACAACAAATTTAGCTTTACATTGCACATGTGAGAATAAAGTTCATTTGCCGTTATGATGACCTTTATATCTGTCACGCCGCCACCGGTGTGACGGCCATGCTTTTATTTTGGTATCCATGTTTCCTGTCTTATCCTGAAAATCTAACTCTCCTCTCACCCCAGGTCACTTGCCCTTCCTGCCGCTCACTCATTACCGGTCCCCGCCCATGATTATCACCACCTGCCACCAATCAACCCACACAATAAAAGCCACCTGCATTCTCCCCTCCGTTGCCGAAGTGTCACCGTCAGTGCATGGAAGCGTCCACAGTCCTCATGTCCTTGTTCCTGTTGCCTAGCGTTGTTGCTTTGTTTTTGTGCCTTTTCATCCCTTTTGGAGCGCCTTTAGTTACCCCTTTTGCCTTGAGCCCTTTTTCCTCCCTAGCGGAGCGCTTTCTGTTGTCCCCAGTACCTTTTGCCTGTTTTTTCCTCCCTAGTGGAGCGCTTTTTGTTCTCCACTTTTTCCCCTCCCTGTTCTCCTCTCAGTTTGAGAGGAGACCTTTGTTGGCCGGAAATAAACCTGCTGCCTTGGTGGCCTACCTTACGCCTGCGTCTGAGTCCTACTTGTCCTCGCCTTGTCAGTACACTTCGGCCAGCATGGACCCAGCAGGCACGGTCGAGGCCGCACTGCAGAGCCAGGAGGCCCGGCTCAACAACCAGGACTGGATCCAACAGACCATGCTGTCCCGGATGGAGGAATTGACCAGCCAGGTCCACGAGCTGGTAAGCCTTTCACGGCGTCAAGCGCCAGCTCCCACTGGACAGATTCCTCACCCTGAGTTCTCTGTACCGACCACGCCATTCACCGGGGTAGGATTGAGACTGGCCTCCCCAGAACGATACTCCGGTGAACCCGGACGCTGTCAGACTTTCCTCACGGAATGCGACATTCATTTCGAACAGTTACCACAGGCATTTCCCACAGCCCGATCCCGAGTGGCCTTCATGTTGTCTCACCTGACGGGACGGGTCAAAACCTGGGCGACCGCGGAATGGGCCAGGGGTTCCTCGGTCTGCCAAAGCGTACAGGACTTTCAAATCGCTTTGCGCCAAGTCTTTGATCCAGAAAACAATGACCGAGAGAAGGCACGAGCACTGAGCCGACTTCAGCAAGGCAACGAATCTGTCAGCGACTATGCAGTTCGCTTTCGAACGTTGGCAACGAACAGTGGCTGGAACGCCATCGCACTTCACGACCATTTTTTGAAAGGACTCTCACCTGCCATTCAAGAGCTTCTGGTTCCCGTAGAGCTCCCCGCGGACTTGGACGCCTTGATTTCCCTCACCATCCGGACCGATCATCGTCGCCAGGAGCTGGCCAAGATCGGCGGACCGCGAAGGAGGGAGGAACCTATCCCCTGGACGCGGACACCGGAGGCCAGAAGGCCGCGATTCATCGCTCCTTCCCGACCGGAACCAGGAGAGGTGGACCTCGCTAGCGACGAACCCATGCAACTGGGAAGGGCTCGGCTTTCGCCGGAGGAGAGGCAGCGCCGACGCCGAGAGGGCCGCTGCTACTATTGTGGTGGTCTTGGGCACTTGGTGGAATCCTGCACCACAAAGGCTCACTCTCCGGTGAGTCCTCCGTCACCCCGACCCGCCAAGAATCACAGACTTACGCCAATTCAGATAATCCACCACAATGTCACCATAGATCTGTCAGCCCTCATCGACTCCGGATCCGACGAAAGTCTCATGGACTGGGAGCTCGTAAAGCAAATACGAGCCTCCACCGAACCCCTTTCTTTGACCATCCAGGCTCGAGCGCTGAATGGCAAGGAGCTCTTCCAAATCACCCACATTACTGAACCTCTGGAAGTCCGAATCGGACCTCACTTCGAGACTCTCCGTTTCCATGTTTTCCACGCCGCTTCCCCTACTTTGGTTCTGGGACACCCTTGGCTGTGTCTACATGGTCCCAGAATCGACTGGAACACTGGAGTTGTGCTGGAGTGGGGAAAAGACTGCAGCTCTCACAGGTTGGAACAACCCGCACCCCGAAACTCCACAGCCCAGGTTCACCAGGTGACTCTCGTCCCACCGGCTCAAGAAGAGTACCCGAACTTGCACACTGTTCCCTCCTGCTACCACCATCTGCGGGAGGTCTTCAGCAAGACCAAAGCCATGACTCTCCCTCCACACCGCCCATATGATTGCCCGATCGATCTGATTCCCGGCTCAACCATTCCCAAGGGGAGACTGTACTCGGTCTCTGGACCCGAACGCCAAGCCATGAACAGTTACATTGACGAATCCTTGAAAGCCGGCCTCATCCGACCGTCTTCCTCGCCTGCAGGAGCAGGCTTCTTCTTTGTGAGCAAGAAGGATGGATCCCTACGCCCATGCATTGACTACAGCCCCTTGAATGACATCACGGTCAAGAACCGGTACCCATTGCCATTGATGTCCTCTGTGTTTGACCAGTTGCAACAAGCTAGAATCTTCACAAAGCTCGATCTCCGCAACGCCTATCACCTCATCCGGATCCGCGAGGGCGATGAGTGGAAAACTGGTTTTAACACGCCCCGGGGACATTACGAGTACCTCGTCATGCCTTTCGGACTCACCAATGCACCAGCAGTCTTTCAGGCCATGATTAATGAGGTACTAAAGGACTTTATTGATCACTTCGTGTACGTTTACTTGGACGACATACTAATATACTCTCCTGACCTAACGAGCCATCGAAACCACGTGAACCGAGTCTTGCAACGCCTGCTGGATCACCGGCTTTACGTGAAAGCAGAAAAGAGCCTGTTCCACGTCAACACCATCTCCTTCTTGGGATTCGTCGTGTCACCCGGAAAAGTGGAGATGGAAGCGGACAAGGTCAGCGCCGTGAGAGATTGGCCCACGCCGGACTCACGAAAGAAGGTGCAACAATTCCTCGGATTCGCCAACTTCTACCGGCGATTTATCAGAAACTTCAGCACCATTGCCGCCCCTCTGCACGCCTTGACCTCCCCACAGGTTCGATTTAGGTGGAACACAGAAGCAGAAAGAGCATTCAAGGACTTAAAAGCTCGCTTCACCAATGCGCCAATCCTCAGAGTCCCTGACCCCAAACGCCAGTTCGTGGTGGAGGTGGACGCCTCGAGTATTGGAATTGGGGCAGTACTGTCTCAGCGTTGTCAGGGGGACGGCAAGACACATCCCTGCGCCTTCCTCTCACGAAAATTATCTAAAGCAGAACGCAACTACTCAGTCGGTGATCGGGAGCTCCTAGCTGTAAAGGTGGCTCTCGAAGAGTGGAGACACTGGTTGGAAGGCGCCGAACTCCCCTTCGTGATCTGGACCGACCACCGAAATCTGGAATACCTACGCCAGGCCAAAAGACTCAACCCTCGACAGGCCAGATGGTCTTTGTTTTTTAACCGCTTCGTTTTCTCTCTGACCTACAGACCCGGCAGTAAGAACGTCAAGGCTGACGCTTTGTCAAGAATTCACGAGTCCGAACCACTGGAAGCCGAGCCTGAGACCATTCTGCCCCGGGACTGCATAGTCGGGGCCATGAGGTGGCAAATTGAGGACGACGTCAAAGAGGCACTACGGAACGTCACTCCCCCCACGTCATGCCCACCACGCCGACTCTTTGTGCCTGAGGAACTGAGGGCCCAGGTAATACACTGGGCCCATACTTCACGATTATTTTGCCATCCTGGAGTCCGCAGGACCATGTATGCTGTCGCCCGGAGATTCTGGTGGCCGGCAATGGAGACCACAATCAAGGACTACGTAGCTGCCTGTCCTACCTGTGCCCGCAACAAGACGTCAAACCAGTCCCGGATGGGTCTACTCCAGCCACTACCAATCCCATCCAGACCATGGGCGGAAATTTCAGTGGATTTTGTGACCGGACTACCACCATCCCATGGTAAAACCACAATCCTCACAGTCGTCGACAGATTCTCTAAGATGGTTCGTTTCATCCCATTAAACAAGCTCCCATCCGCCAAGACCACAGCCGACATCATGATCCACCACATATTCAGGTTTTATGGTTTCCCCTTACACATCGTTTCCGACCGTGGACCACAGTTCGTCTCCCGTTTTTGGACTCAATTTTGTAAAGCCCTAGGTGCCAAAGCTAACCTGACTTCTGGGTACCATCCTGAGGCCAATGGGCAGGCAGAACGGCTGAACCAGCAGCTCGAAACCGGTCTCCGATGCCTCGTCTCCCAGAACCCGACAACCTGGAGCAAGTATCTAGTATGGGTCGAGCTCGCGCACAACTCTTTGCCCACATCTGCCACAGGTCTCACCCCTTTTAAATGCGTCCACGGCTACGATCCGCCATTCTTCGCCGAACTGGAAGAGGAGGCAACGGTCCCCTCGGTCAAGGCCATGATCCGTCGGTGCCACAAGGTCTGGTCGGCGGCCCGGACGGCGCTTCAACGCCAGGGAGACCGGGTGAAGAGGGCCGCCGACCGGAAGAGGAGACCGGCACCAGAATACCGCCCAGGCCAGCGAGTTTGGCTATCAGCCAAACACCTCAGGCTCAAGGTACCATGTCCAAAGTTGGCCCCGCGCTTTGTGGGGCCTTTTCCAGTAACCAAGTCCATAGGGCCTGCCGCCGTTCGACTCCGTCTGCCACGATCCCTCAGAGTCCATCCTACATTCCACGTCAGCCAAGTCAAGCCTGTCCACGAAAGCCCACTGGTCCCCTCCGAACCCAACCCGCCCCCCCCAGAGATGATTGAAGGCGCCCCCGTTTACAAGGTCAGAAAACTTTTAGATGTTCGTAATCGGGGCCGCGGGAGGCAATACCTTGTCGACTGGGAGGGGTACGGCCCGGAGGAAAGACAATGGGTCCCCTCCCGGTTCATCGTTGATCCCTCCCTCATTGACGACTTTTACACTGAGCACCCTGACATTCCTGGGCCGTCAAGAGCCGGCCGTTGAGGGGGGGGTACTGTCACGCCGCCACCGGTGTGACGGCCATGCTTTTATTTTGGTATCCATGTTTCCTGTCTTATCCTGAAAATCTAACTCTCCTCTCACCCCAGGTCACTTGCCCTTCCTGCCGCTCACTCATTACCGGTCCCCGCCCATGATTATCACCACCTGCCACCAATCAACCCACACAATAAAAGCCACCTGCATTCTCCCCTCCGTTGCCGAAGTGTCACCGTCAGTGCATGGAAGCGTCCACAGTCCTCATGTCCTTGTTCCTGTTGCCTAGCGTTGTTGCTTTGTTTTTGTGCCTTTTCCTCCCTTTTGGAGCGCCTTTAGTTACCCCTTTTGCCTTGAGCCCTTTTTCCTCCCTAGCGGAGCGCTTTCTGTTGTCCCCAGTACCTTTTGCCTGTTTTTTCCTCCCTAGTGGAGCGCTTTTTGTTCTCCACTTTTTCCCCTCCCTGTTCTCCTCTCAGTTTGAGAGGAGACCTTTGTTGGCCGGAAATAAACCTGCTGCCTTGGTGGCCTACCTTACGCCTGCGTCTGAGTCCTACTTGTCCTCGCCTTGTCAATATCACTATCAGAGAAGAGTTGGTGTACACCGGTAGGATCTCAATAGATTGTGCTGAGCAGCTTCAACAAGTGAACAATAAGTGCATTTTTGGATTCTTGACTGCTGATGATGTGCAGCCCTGCAAGGTAGGAAACACTGTTTATGTCTGTATGTGTTTGTAGATGTGGTTCAACAGCAGGCCGGTCAGAACAGTGGCTTTAGACGATCTTGTTAAAATATTGCTGCAGATCTGTGAAAACACAGTGGGACCTTGCCAAGCACATCAAACACAACTCAATACAGGGTGATAGTTTTGGACTAGACAGGCGATCAGAAAACACTGAGAGGAAGGAAGGAAGGAAGTCCTACCCACATATCAAAACCTTTTTTTTTTTTTTTTTGTACTTCAGTGAACAATGCAATTTTGTTTTTGGCATTTCTTTCCCTCCAACCTCGCAGCATTGTCGCTGCAGCACAATGATAGAGCCCATGACAAAGGTCAGGCATTCACCATGAGCTTCTTTTCCAGCCTACTTGGCCAGAGTGCAGCCCTTGCGACAGGAAAAAAAAAAAGATCATTCAAATTTGCCTCTGAGCTGTTCATGGCTGTGTGGTGATGTTACTGCATGAGAATCTACTTTCAAATGGGGACTTTTAAACCTTGGGAGATAGCAAAAAGGCTGACTGCACAATTACTCTGCTGATCTGCTGCTCCAAGCCCCCATGAGGTGTATGAGAAAAACAAGGAGAAGTAAATATAGTCTAGTTGTGTGGGATGGATATAAAAATATCGCTAAAACAAACAAAAACCCTAAAAGCATTGCTCAAAATGAACCAAAGTGAATGTGTAAGCCGGAAATACACTTTGGATGCCATTAACACCAGCTGCCATGACCCCTCTTTATCAAAATTACTTCACAGTCACAAATGCTCCCCGTATGTGTCATTTTGAGCCCTCATTATAGTCCATTATTGTATGTGCAATTTCTGATATGGCATTTTCAGCTTCCTGCTTTTCTCACCCGCACATGAACTATAATGCACACTGCGATAGACCTACAGTACATTTAGAAGTACTGAAAGGTGTGGGGAGTAACAAGAGCTCAAGATGGTGAGTCGTACACATGCTCTGAGCTAGGGAAAGAACAGATTATACACAAATATGTTGCAATTTCTTCAAAAATAACACCATATTAGTTTACCATTGCCTGAATGAGCCTAGGTAAAAAATCATTTATTTATGAACAGTCTGAAATTATTCTGATATTGCCTTTGTGAAAGCCTGAGCTTAATTATAACAGACGAAGTTGGGACAAACATTTAGCACATTTTAATGCAGCCATCATTTCCAGAACTATAAAATTCACTGGCAATTTTGGCCAATTAGGGGTTCTTTAACCAATGAAGTTTGGTCTCCTTTGCCCACATTCCTCGGCGTCCATGGTAACAATATTGCACTGGTCTTCATCACCAGCCTTCCATCATCAAAAGGTGGCACTGTCATCCTCACTGTGGTGGACATATTTTGGAAGGTTGTCCACTTTTGAGGACGTCCCATCTGCCACAAAACCTAATGACCTATTGGTCCTATTTTCAACTGCATAACATTCCATGTTGGAGTCTACCAGCAGTTGCACATTTTGTACCTGATTCGCACTGTTGATGCGCCGGTCGTGGACTTCACCACGCCACCATATCAACAATGCTCTTTCGAGTTTATGTTGTGTTCAGTCCACATATCAAATTCCTGTTCGCGTCCTGACCATTTGTTCTGACCTGTCTTCTGTTCCCACAGTCCTTCAAACCTCTTCGCCTCCGAAGTTTTTTTCTCCGGCCACAGCCATAACCAAAACATAGCTTTGCATCATAACATGCTGTGCTCTCTTTGACCTGGGTAATCCTCATGATCAGAATGCTAATAAATGTTCAAGCGGACTTCTTTGTTTGTTTCCATGACAAAGTGTTCATGAAATAAAAACACTGCATGAAGTTTAATAGATTCATCCAAACACCTGCTCGCTGTGCATTGTGTTGTGCCCGCTGTGAAAAGACACCTATAATGCATTGTATAACAATTGGCATTTCAAAGCACTGAGAGAACAGCATGCCATCCAAATGCAGGCACATTATACCTCTGACCTTTCTGTTGTGCTAAGCTTTAAAGTGGACCTATGCATTTTCATCAGTGAAGGTAATAAATAAAAAGCCAGCACTAAAGGATATAGAGGAGTTTCTAAAATGAGAGACTTTGCAGTTGTGGTGATCTGAAATGTGTGCAAAACTAAAGGAATTCAGTTGCAGCTACCAAAGAAGAGTTAGTCCGTGCGCAATTGTCTAATTGATGCCTTAAAAAAAAAAACAACAACAACCAACTTTACTATCTTAACATTACTGATTAGAACTGTGCAGTGCTTACACACAATTCTACTGTCCAATGATGAGACAGCGAGTAACTGTGCAATCAACGTTGATTGTGTTTACTATGTAAAGTAGTTTATTTGGCCTAACCACTTTGGTTTCCCATCATGTTTTCGTCTTGTTAAAAATGTGTGTTTACTGCTTGTGGTAATTAGCCAAGGAAGATGGCTACAATTAGGAATGAACTCTATAATGTTATTGCAATCTTCTGAGCTCCAAATAAGTGTTATGAATGGCTTCACTTTGGTGTGCACGCATCTCAGCCTGACTCCATTTATTTTGCATAGGCGATGACAGGTCAACAAAGGCAATTACAGCAGTTGCCTTTAAGAGTTCCATTTTCACCACAAAGAAGGGTAATTTCATTCAAATAGTCCTCATTATTGAGCATGAGTTTTCCGATCAATTTGAAATATTGTTCAGGTTGAATACCTCCATTCATTTGCTTTCAAAGCAGTATGAACAGTATTCAGCACTGCCACTGACGGAACATGAAATAAAGCAATTTTAAGTAAGGGCAATTGGGCAAGTTTTAATCATACTAATTCATCTTAATATTAGCATTTTATGTTTCAAAGACAGTTCTAAACGTTTCACATTAGTGGTTCTAAACTATATCCATCTATTTATCTATCTATCTATCTATCTATCTATCTATCTATCTATTTGATCGACCGATAGATCGATCGGTCTATCTATCGATCTATGCTGTCAAAGTTAAAGCATTACCTAATTAATTACAAAAAAAATATCACATTAATCATGTATTATGACATTCAGAATATTTGTTCATGTCAAACTACTAAGGTCATTTTTTTTTTCCATATTAAATTATGAGGAGGGTGAGAGTGTGCAGTGGATCAAAAAATGTTGCAGACGTCCTCATAACATTAAATGTCGAAAGAATGAACGTATAATGTTGATAAAAAAAAAACTTATAATGTTGATAAAAAAAAAACTTTTTACGTTAATGATTAATTGTGATTAATTCCTTTAGCACGCTTTGAGAGTTCCACATCATTTAAAAAAAAATCATCATTTAAAAATGTCATAGTTGTAAATACAAGACAGACTGCAACATATGTATTACCTAGAATAGATTTTTCCTGCTTGTCAACTGTAAATGTGTTGTCAAGATTATGAAAAATTGAAGTGGAAAGAAGCTATTATTATAATCGGCGCAAATGATATTGGCTATGAAAAATGACTTTAATCTTGAGTTGATGCATGATGAAGGAGAGCCTCGCATACAACAAACTACCACCTGACATTTGCTTGGCTTGTGAGGAAAAACTTAGGCAGGCATTACTGTCTGACCACTGACAGACGAGCATTTCTAGTCATTCGATTACGCGTCTGAAACATTGCAGGAAATGGAAAAAAAAAAGTCTTAAAGAAAAGCTACACAACAGAACTAGAATAGAATAGCATGTTAGCTCTACTAAAGTGTCTTTCATCAATCCCTGCAGTTATTGAGAGAATTGTGATTGCTACCTAGATTGGCAGTTGGAACAAGCAATTTTGACAAACATAGCAAGAGCTGCATGAAACATAACATGAAAATATTGTTGTCATCCCAGTGTTTACTGCCTCCTCTATAATGAGCAAGAGCACTATGAGCCAAACTGATGACCTTCT
Source organism: Festucalex cinctus (assembly GCF_051991245.1). NCBI lineage: Eukaryota > Metazoa > Chordata > Actinopteri > Syngnathiformes > Syngnathidae > Festucalex > Festucalex cinctus. Next base: position 22,379,499 of record NC_135423.1, on the reverse strand, counting down.
GAGATAAAAAAAAAAAAAAAAAAGAAAAGTCCTTGGGCATTGCAACAGTATCATAGTATCATAGCCCATTCGACTGTATGGGCACCTCTTTCAGCATTTCGTCACAGGCAGAACTCTGACGGGTTCACATAGAGTAGCATGACCCTGGTCTAGTATGAGGCTCCTGCAGTACTCCATCAGTATTCCAGGTGAGGCCTGTTCCCTATGAATATCTGACATGATTACCAACTTGCCAACAAGAGCAATAGTGACACTGGCTGCTGCTCAAAGGCCCCAAGGCATCAAAAGGAATAACATGCTGCTGCAATGGAAGCTGGAGGATAGACTCAGGAAAAGCCCAGTCAGGATTCAGACCTCTCCCAGTGCGTATTATTTTTAGCTGACTTGAAATAAAATTAAACGCACAAAAGCTTCAATGGAAGCAAATAACAAAAGGGCCTATAATCTAGTGACAGTTTGTAAGGATTTATCAAGAGTCGGCAAGGAAATTTCTGCGTTTGCATAATTGCATTGCAGTGGCTGGTGTAGTCATCAATCACCTTTAAGCTGCTCTGTTAGTCAGTGCAGGTCATTCTGGTTAATAGAAACAATGATCAAAGTCAGCCACTTGCTTATTCCAAAGCAGCAGCCTTCATCTGTAAAAATTGATAAATATTAGCTTGGTGCCCCAGGTTACAAGTGAGCAGCTTGGCTTATTCTTTGTAATGTATTCAGGAAAATGCTCATATTAAATTCAACCACACACACACATGGGGTTGATTAAAGAAAGGTCAAATTTCCATCTGTCTGCTCTGCATCCTCCTCTCTTTTCTTCAGTTCTGCCAAATAAATCTCATTAAGATTTTGGGGGGGTTTGAAAGAAAAACATTCATTTGCAAATATTGAGTTGGGGGGGACACACCTGTTGAAGCAAGTGTAAGTGAAATATGTTGTTGTTGTTGTTGTTTTTTTTTTTAACTTTTGGTGGTTGCTATCTCACTGAAAGTGTGTGAAATTTCTTCTGGTTTGTGTTTGAATCAATGATCCAAGTGTGTGGGGAAACAAAGCTAAACAAACAGCAACAAAAATCAAGGTTTATTGAATTTTTCTCTTGTATTGTCTACCTGATTCTTCTATTGAGGACACCAAGAATAAGATTATTTCTATTCACTCCAGCCAGGTATTTTCTGCAATACTTGATTAAAGTGAGGGGCACAGGAGGGATGAATGAAGGGAAGAGAACAATTGGGAAATTGCTGTACAATAGCCAGCTTGATATGCTGAGAGGTAAATGTGGAAACAAAAACAAAAAAGAGGATATCAATGCCATCTTATTAAATCCTGACAAATTTAACTCATATTTAAGTATGTTTAAGTCAAGTGAACCACTTACTGACTTCAGGGCTCTCCTCACTATTCTACTGAAGAACCGAATAAAGCCGAACGGACAGACACGTCTGTTAGCCATGATCCAATGTCACCAACAACAAGATAATTTGTGACATGCATTATATACTAAGAGCTCAGTGTCAGCATATGTGCATCAACCATATATTATCCATTCGGTTGTACAATGTACATGTTATGTCAGGACGATGTCAGTCATGCTCTGTCACACACTGTAACAGCACATTTTGGAGGTCATAACCTTCAGCATAGTCAGTAAGAGTACAGCGTGTGTAAATTAATTATTAACTGTTCCAAGTCATCAAAACAATAAGGAACACATTACAAGGAAAATTACACAAAAATAAAATTATGTTCGCAGATAGCATGTTTCTTTCTTCCTTCCTTCCTTTCCCGTCCTTCTTTCTTTCTTTCTTTCTTTCTTTCTTTCTTTCTTTCTTTCCTTCTTTCTTTCTTTCTTTCTTTCTTTCTTTCTTTCCCTTCCTTCTTTCTTTCTTTTTCTTTCTTTCTTTCTTTCTTTCTTTCTTTCTTTCTTTCTTTCTTTCTTTCTTTCTTTCCCTTCCTTCCGTCTGTCCTTTCTTTCTTTCTTTCTTTCTTTCTTTCTTTCTTTCCCTTCCTTCTTTCTGTTTTCTTTCTTTCTTTATTTCTCTTTCTTTCTTTCTTTCTTTCTTTCTTTCTTTCTTTCTTTCTTTCTTTCCCTTCCTTCCTTCCTTCTTTCTTTCTTTCTTTCTTTCTTTCCCTTCCTTCCTTCTTTCCTTCTTTCTTTCTTTCTTACTGTTTTTTTTCTTTATTTATCTTTCTTTCTTTCTTTCTTTCTTTCTTTCTTTCTTTCTTTCTTTCTCTTTCTTTCTTTCCCTTCCTTCTTTCCTTCTTTCTTTCTTACTTTCTTTCTTTCTTTCTTTCCTTCTTTCTTTCTTTCCCTTCCTTCTTTCTTTTTCTTTCTTTCTTTCTTTCTTTCTTTCTTTCTTTCTTTCTTTCCTTTCCTTTCTGTTTTCTCTTTCTTTCTTTCTTTCTTTCTTTCTTTCTTTCTTTCTTTACTTCCTTCCACATGCTAAGGGATCAATAAAGTCAAGTCTAAGTCTAATCAAAAGGGAAAATTGTCACGAGTACAGTATAAAAAGAAAGGACAATGTCAATAAATTTCCTCATTACTCATGTCATTGTGACATATCTCGAGTCTTGATACCATGTCACGTGTTTTCACGGTATAAAAAAAAATTAATTGGAGTGTTTCACAGTCATGACATCTCTGTGTAACCTAACTTATTTATGTATTTATTTATTTATTTATTTTTATTTATTTTCATTTCCTACAGCTGTAGATCCAGTTTAAAAAAAGTACATCGGAAGTGCATAATGTATGTTTGCACATATTAACTTTATCTACATGTATTAATATTAAATGTTATTGTGTGCCCATGCATAGCCATGGATGCCATTCCATTATAGTGCATGTGGACACCCTTCAATGTGAATAAAAAAAAAAAAAGTGTAATTAAAGCCTGATTACCTACTAATGCCTTCCGCACGTCTCTTTCTCCTCCCCAGCTCCTTTCTTACACCCATTCCCAGTTCAATATTACAAAGCCTCTTGTATCTTATTAATGAGATGCATTAAAGTGGAAAGATCTACCCCTCCACCACTTCTCCCCGCCTATATTTCATCCCATACACTTAAAGGCATTACATGCATAGAGTTCATTTGCTGGCAGAATTGTATTTGCCCTTCACTTTATATTCTGCAGGCACTGTGAACCGTGTATACACCTTGCATTATACAAACCCCCACGGAGACGGGAAATCTTCATCACTAGTCAAATGAAACAATGTGTGTGAACGGTGGGTGGTTTAGGTAGTCTAATCATTGCTCAGTTTACTCCCAAGTCTCCGTGAGACATACAGCCAGTGATGTGTAAAGGCAACTTTCTTGTAAGATAAGTATGATAATGCAGAATAATTACCAATTTGTTGGAAAGGAACTGTTGGACCCTGACTAGGCTGAAACAACTTTAGAAGTTCTGAACCGTTGAGAGCAGTTTATCAACAGATATGTTGCCGTGGAATCAGTCTTGCATTAAATGCAATATCTTCACGTCTCATCTGCATTTTGAGCCTTCTATAAACACTCTCAAACTTACAAATGAGTTTCACTTTCAGTGATATAACATGATGAGAAGTGCAGGTTAGTTTGCATATGTTATGTGCCCCACTTGCTGTTCGGCTGTATAGGTACTTGATATTCAGTGACATTTGTTCGCGCTCCTTTGTGCCAGCTAGCAGACCACATAGTCAAATAGGACACCTTATATTTATACCTTAGAGGACATGAAGGAAGCAAATATACAGTTAAGAACGGTGTATTGCAATTTATATAGATTTGACATTTTAGTAGGGTTTTTTTTTTCTCTTTTTTTTTTTTTTACTAAGATTTCAATTAAGAGTTGATCAATGATTCATTAGTAGTCTCAGCTTGCCCCAGAGGGCAACCAGATATGTGATTCCAATGAGTGATTTAAGCTTTGCAGAGTTATTCAGGTGGTAAGAAGTCTGAGAAACATAGGAAACGGAGTCACTTATCTAACAAGATTACCAAAGTGATAAATATACAGATGAATCTTTGTTTCCTGGGGTCTGGAAGTTACAGAGAAAAGATTCATGCTTAAATGTTCTGGGCTCTTAACGGACACTTTTGCAAGAAGTAACATGAAATTCTCATTCCTTAAATTACCCAACCCTAATATTAAAATGGGAAGCAGAAAAGATTTGGGAGCGTGCCGTGCACTATTTTTATATTTACCTCAGACTCAAGCTTGTTACGAAAATAAAACCGGGCTAATCACAGAACGTTGTGTCCTGAAGTGTCTTCATTATTCTCCATCTTAATCCTGACAACATCCGGAACTGTCAGGATAATTCCACCTCAAACAATTCACTTCGTAAGCATCTCGGCTGATCAATAACTGCATGAATGTACTTCAAGACCAAAAAAAACAAAAACAGATGCCATCCATTATCTTTTATGTACAAATACAGTGCTTGGATTGTTGAATACATCTACAATAACTTTGCCAATATATTCAAGTACTAAAAACCTCATAGTTCAACATGGTGTTGAGGAAATGATGCTGTACAAAACAAAGAAAGAATACACCAGATATTATGATGGACAGATCAAATAGTATATTATCTCCAGGTCGGTTTAAAGGGGGGGAATACATTATTATTATTATTATTATTATTATTATTATTATTATTATTATTATTATTATTATTATTATTATTATTATTATTGGATGATTGGTCATTTATCTTGGTCACTCTCTCTGTCCTGTGGGCCTGTTCATCATGTTTTATATCTCTCCTCGTCAGTTCCTCGATAGCGATTCCACAGTGTCAGCCAATTTGTGTCCAAGTGTGGCCCAGAAGTGGCAGCGCTCGGCTGATTTGACTGATAACAGACTGAATGCTGGCTGTCCACAAAGTTTACGAGGAAAGAAAAAAAAAAAAGTCAGGTGAAGCAAAGCGACACTGAGATGCAGATGACTGATGAGACGAACAATTATTTCATTGTTTGTAAAATGTCAGTTGCTGCTGTTATGTTATATAAGCTGAAACTGATGTAGATCAGTGCGACTTGCACCACATTGCACTATATGATGTTCAAGTAAAGTCTAAAAGGCTCAGTGTGAAATACTTGACTTGTCATAAAGGAGAACCACTCCATAAAATGCCCCCACACCCCCCTCACCCCCTTTCCAGTCATAGACTGCTGATACAGTGTCCTGGGCGGATAATGAATCATTTGCATTTACATCAAATGGTGATGAGGGGAGTGGTAGAGGTGGTGTGGGAGAAAATGAGGGAGGGTTAAGGTCAAGATGTACTTCATAGAGGAGACACTAATCTCTTCGACGAAAGAAAAAGAAATGGGAGATGGGTATGACTAGTGAATCAGGAGCATGGTGGAAGCACATTCAAAAGGTTTAACTGTTTTAAAAAAATATGGAAAACAAGCAAACAATAATCAATCTATGACTTTCAATCTCATGTTGACATTTGGTATAGTCAGATTTTTTAGTGGTATGTATTTATTTTAATTAAATTACAGACTTAGATTATTTTACTGAGCAGCAGTTAGAGATAAAGAGGTAGATAGATAGATAGATAGATAGATAGATAGATAGATAGATTTTTTTTTTTTTTTTATTTAACCTTTATTTAACCAGGATAGTCCCGTTGAGATTAAGAACCTCTTTTTCAAGGGAGTCCTGGCCAAGAGGCAGCAAAACAGTTTTCATTACAGTTACAAATAAAAGTTTCACTTACAATCACATAAAAATTATATAAAACAGTTACAAATCAATGAGGCCGTCTCAAGTGCTCTTAATCTGGATCTAAAATCGTTCAATGAAACAAGTTCCGTTAGTTTCCAGTCCTTTTGCAACATGTTCCATGCAGAAGGGGCAGAGAAAACAAAAGCCTTTTTCCCCAGCTCAGTGCGGGCAAATGGAACAGAGAGCAACAAAAGGTCATTGGAACGCAAAGCATAAGAATCAACACTTTTCAATGTGATTAAATTACAAATATAAGAGGGCAGCAGTCCAAGCATAGCCTTGTAAATAAAAATGTACCAGTGAGTCAACCTCCTGGTGGACAAAGGAGGCCATCCCACTCGAGAGTACAGTTCACAGTGATGGGTCAAGGCTCTACAATTTGTAACAAACCTCAAAGCAGCATGATATACAGAGTCAATCTTACTCAAACACTGAGCTGAAGCATTCATATACAACACATCCCCATAATCTAAAACAGATAAAAAAGTTGCAGTGACAAGACGCTTTTTGACCTCAAAAGAAAAACAACATTTATTCCGAAATAAGAAACCCAGTTTTAGTTTGAGTTTCTTCACGAGGTTCTCAACATGGGGTTTAAAAGTCAAAGTGTCGTCAAGCAAAATACCAAGATACTTATATGTATGAACCACCTCTATTTCATTTCCCTCCAGAGTGGACACTTTGGGGGGAAATTGTGGGCTTTTCCTGGAATTTGAAAACAACATCAGTTTAGTTTTGTCCGCATTAAGGACTAGTTTTAGTTGCAGAAGTGTGTGCTGCACAACATTAAAAGCTTTCTGCAACGAAGCAACAGCAGCAGCTGAGCATGAGCCAAAGGAGTAAATTATTGTGTCATCAGCATAAAAATGCATATTGGCGTCCAACACGCTTTGTCCCAGATCATTAATGTACATAATGAACAGGAGGGGTCCGAGCACAGAGCCCTGCGGCACCCCTTTGTGAACACTCAAGAATTCAGAACATAAACCATCATGTTTAATACATTGGGTCCTGTCACTCAAATAATTTGTGAACCACGAGACTACATCATCTGACAGACCAAGACTGATGAGCCTTTGCTTTAAAACTGTGTGGTCCACAGTGTCAAATGCCTTTGACAGATCAATAAAAAGTGCAGCACAGTATTGCTTTTTATCAAGAGCAACAAGTATATCATTAACCACTTTTGTAGCAGCAGTCATTGTGCTGTGCTTTTTCCTAAAGCCTGATTGCAAATTTGAGAGCAGTTCATTTGAGTAGAGAAACTCTTTAAGTTGATCACACACAAGAGATTCAAAAATTTTGGATAAGACACACAAGTTTGATATTGGTCTGTAGTTTGTTAAAACAGCTGGGTCACCTCCTTTTAAGAGAGGAACCACAAAAGCTGACTTCCATACTGCAGGGATTACTTTGTTTTCAATTGATCGATTAAAAAGTACTGTAAGAGGCATTGCAATAAAATCAGCAGCCATTTTCAAAAAGTAAGGCTCTATCAAATCTGGTCCTGGAGGTTTTCGGTGATTCAGAATTTTGAGAGCCTTATGAACTTGCTGTACAGTAAAAGGTACAAATCTAAAATGTTCTCCAGAAAACATTTGAGAATTTGTGCAGTGAGGCAAAGAGGCAGCTCCTGTGGAGTCAAACAAAGAACCAGATGACACAAAATGCTTATTAAAGCAGTTCAAGATGTCATAAACTGGAATTGAATCCTTCAAAACAAAAGTAGGAAGAACTTGAGGGCCTTTGTTCACAGAAAAACCCTTGATCACTTTCCAAAATTTTTGTGGATTATTGAGGCTCTCAGAGGTAACAGCTAAGTAGTATTCAGACTTAGCCTTTTTAATAAAAGAAGTACATTTATTTCTCAGTTGTTTAAAAATAGACCAATCACGAACAGAATTACTTTTCCTGGCTTTGGCCCATGCCACATTACGCTGATGAATGACATCAGACAACTCTGGAGAGAACCAGGGGTTTTCTCGCCCCTTTACTCTGAATTTCCTTATGGGGGCATGTTTATTTACAATTTTTTCAAAATTTTCTTTAAAAAATGTCCAAGCTAACTCGACATCTGGCAACAGATTTATATGTTCCCAATTAACAAAGGACAAATCATGATGATAGGCTTGTTCATTAAAATTCTTTAAGTTCCGCTTAAAAATAATACGTGGTTTAGATTTGGGGATTTTTGTATCCCTGCACGCTGCAACAACACAATGATCACTCAGGTCATTACAAAAAACACCCACAGATGAAAATTTATGTGGAGCGTTTGTAAGAATTAAATCAATCAAGGTAGACTTCTCAGGACTTTTAATGTTTGGCCGAGTTGGATGATTGATCAACTGGCTTATATTAACAGAGTCACAGAAAGATTTAAATTCTTCAGAAGAAGTGTTTAACCAATCCCAATTCATGTCTCCTGCCATTAAAAGCTCATTGTAGTTTAATTTAGATAAAAGATATTTTAAAGATGATAATGTCTCCTTGGTGGCAGATGGAGGTCTATAACAACCAACAACAGTTATAGAAAGGGATTTGGCTATTACCAAATTCAAGGCCAGAAACTCCATCTGCTTAGGAATTGACTTAGACAAGACAACTAAAACATCAAATCTTGATTTAACATAGATGGCTACACCACCACCTTTTTTAGGCCTGTCAGTACGATAGACATTGTAGTCATTTATGTTGATGTCATCATCTGTGATGCGTCTTGTCAGCCACGTTTCAGAGATGATCGCAATGTCTGCATCTGTTGATCTAATCCAGATTTTGACTGTATCCATTTTAGGTAGTAAACTACGCACGTTAAGATGAACAATTTTAAGGCCAGACACTGAATTAAAATCAGAAGGAGTCTGGATACATTGCAGATCAGGTCCAGGGTTTGGTTGCACATTTCCAGATAGTAGTAAAAGTAGAACAATCATCAATCTTTGTTTCACATTACATTTTGACACAAAGTTTTTGTATGTTGAAGTAGAGCAATTCTTTTCACAAAGCGAAAGCGTGAGGTCATATAAAGCGAGAGCATTTTGGAGTTTAAGTAATTCCTTGGGTACCTCAGTCCAGCAGTTTAAGACCCAGACCAAATGAATCTGAGGTTGCTCATAAGCAACATTAGAGTCAGTGCCACCATAATAATTGTCCCGAAAACACAACACATTGTGATGGGTACTCACCCAGGGAATATTGTTGAGTCTCATGTCCCAAGTTGCCAACAAACATATTAAAATAATAAAAAACGCCATTGCCCTTCACTGCAAAGAAATATTGCAGGCTCAGGCTAGTTAGCTTAGCTCCAGGAGAGATGTGGGCCTCCAAGCCCAGCCTCCAGGGGGATGTTGCGGGCTCAAGCCAGCTAGCTCAGCTCAAGGAGGGGCGTGGGCCTCCGGGCCCAGTCTCCAGGGGGATGTTGCAAGCCCAAGCTGATCAGCTCAGCTCCAGGAGGGGCGTGGGCCTCCAAGCCCAGTCTCCAGGGGGATGTTGCAGGCTCAAGCCAGCTAGCTCAGCTCAAGGAGGGGCGTGGGCCTCCGGGCCCAGTCTCCAGGGGGATGTTGCAGGCTCAGGCTAGTTAGCTCAGCTCAAGGAGGGGCATGGGCCTCCGAGCCCAGTCTCCAGGGGGATGTTGCAGGCTCAAGCTAATTAGCTTAGCTCCAGGAGAGATGTGGGCCTCCAAGCCCAGCCTCAAGAGGGATGTTGCAGGCCCAAGCTAGTTAGCTCAACTCCGGGAGGGACGTTGGCCTCCAAGCCAAGTCTCAAGAGGGATGTTGCAAGCTCAAGCTAGTTTGCTCAGCTCAGGAGGGGCGTGGGCCTGAGCTGAGCTGAGATAGATAGATAGATAGATAGATAGATAGATAGATAGATAGATAGATAGATAGATAGATAGATAGATAGATAGATAGATAGATAGATAGATAGAAAGAACAGGATTTGGTGTCTGAATTGTTCTCTTTAGTCTGACCTCTTGCCAAAGGGTTTTGTCATAGGGTTTGATCAAAATCTCCAGCAGTGCACACATTCAAGTACACACAAAAACACATTCTGACTGAACCTGACCAGCAAGAAGTTTCTTTTGCAGCATGCTTCCTGCTTGCTACACAGCAACCACTGCTCTTTTCCCTCTAGATATCCCTCATTGCTCTCAGAGTGATCTTTTTAATGATCGCCAGGAGATTAGATCTTTATTTATCAGACAGCCTGCAGAATAAGCAGCAGCATCCATCTTTACTTGACTGTTTAAGGTTGAATCCGTAGATCACAATGCCTAACAACTCAGGGGGAGGGGGAAGAATAAATGCTTTTCTAAAAAACAAGCAGGAATAATGTTAGCTGGAGGATATAGGATTTGCTTTCATACATACTGTATAATAGTGTCTCTGTAGTGCAAGTGCGCATATCAAGTCTGACATTATACATACGCATACTTTTTTGTGAACCGCCTATATAGTGGCTATTCTTTTCTTTTTAAAAGTGTCTTTAAGCAAGTCACCCTACTTCTTCCTCAATAACTTGGCAGCTACCTGGGTAAGAGTCATCATTTTACAGTTACTTAAAAATGTGCATCACGGGACAGAAGTGGGGGGCGGCTGGCATCTAATGGAAAACATGTGCCGAATCCTAAAGAGGTGAAGTGTGGGGAGGATGGTGGCCAACATCCAGCAATTACTATTTCATACGTCCATGAGGGCAAGGGGCTACTAATATTCATCAACGGTGGAGTGAGACCGAACTGAAAATTGGCTGGTCCGATGGCAACCCCATTTGTTAGTGTCTGATAATTGGCACCTGTAGGAAACACAATTTCTGGCATTACATGGTAGCAGTTATGAGTAGAGCCACAAAAAGCACACACTAAAACTTGACCAACATGACCTCAAGTTCTTAACTAACTTTTCAGTATTCTTTCACCTTGTAACCTATTCAGCAGTACAGTATTCTCAAACGCTTGATCCGACTCCTTTTGAAACATTTTCTGGCAAGATATTCATCCCAGTATATATACTGTGTAGTCATCAAGGTAACACAAAGATGTACAAAACTTAATTGACAAGGATACTTGTCAAGGGCAGTGATAATCTCCGTTGTGTGTATAATGAAGCATTGTAATGTTTAAATGTAACATTTCCTTAATTGGTATATTATATTCATTTTGGTCCCGGTTCGTGTAAGAAAGGACTGCTTGGACTTGCTTTGCCCTAGTGCTTCTTGTGTATTAAACTCTATTGTAGATTATTGCCTTTGCCTTTAATTTTGCCTTGAAACTGATTTCAAGGCTGCATAATCTAAAGGTCCAATTAGATTGTTTTGATTGATATGAATGCCTTCAGTTCACAAAGAAGACAAATGGTAAAATGAGACTTAATTTAAAAAATTAGCAATGCCCAGTTCATTGTTAGTAAATATATTTTCCAGCAAATGCAATTATTGGAGCATGATTAGTTGAAAATTGAAAAATGTATTAGTGGCCACATAATATTGGAGTCAATTATTTACACCCCTATGGAAAACCATTAGTTTTACATAATCACTCTCTCTCAACAACTTAGTCCTACGTCTCCTCCTCATAATCCACAAAGGCACATCATTAAGTTTCTCATCAATTTCATATAAATGAAACCCAGTTAAATAACACTTGTGAAGAGTAGAAACAACTAAGTCATAACCTTGGCCACATGGCTAGTGAATACATTTCTGGTGCTTTACTACTTCAACGGTGGCTTTCCAGTCTTCAAAGTTTCATTGTGCTGCAGTCTATCAGACAATTAGTATGAAATTAATCAATTAAAACCCAATGATTGTCAAGCAGCACAGCCATTGAGCATGTCTGAACTATCTCCATAACTGCCTGTTCCCACTTGCATGAAAAAAGTTCAAGTGCTGTTGAGGGCAAGCGGGGACAGAGAAGTCATTGCCAAAGATGAGAAGATGGAGGTTCCAAATGTCACAAGATAAGAATCAATGCTAAAGTAACCTTGATAAACATGCTAATCTGCGTTTGTGCTCGCCCTCTCTCTCTCTCTCTCTCTCTCTCTCTCTCTCTCTCTCTCTCTCTCTCTCTCTCTCTCGCTCTCTCTCTCTCTCTCTTTCTCGAACAGGTTGTATAAAATACTCTCACATTTTCTCTCTCTCTCTCGCTCTCTCTCTCTCTCTCTCTCTCTCTCGAACAGGTTGTATAAAAAACTCTCTCACATTCTCACATTGTTTACATGTTTAGGTAGTTTGGTGGAGGCGTGAAGAAAATAGGGATAGAATTGGGACAGGGACCTTAAGGGGAAACATGTAGGTGGAAATGAATGCAAATTCAAGTTTTGCAAATCAATCTTGATACTGACTCAACTTTAACTCTCTCTCTTCACATTTTTCCCGGATCATGTTGTCAAATGTTAATTAAAAAAATAGCTGTGTCTTTCATCAGACCTGGTGAGACAGTCCATTAGGTAGGTGGGAGTAGTGTAGATAATCCCCTTGATGTCTCAGCTGCAGAACCACATCACGTTTTTCTTTGCACCCACGCCAACCCCCACATCCCTCTCGGCCTCGATCACTTTGTCTTATCACTGCAGCAGCCTAATGATGATGAAGCTGTGGACTCAGCAAAAGAGTCAGATGAGCATTACCTATGCTGCGCACACTAACACATGCACACAAGTCACATGTGATGTTTGTTGTGATGTGTGGAGTGCTACCCTTTGGGTATCAAATAGCTCATTAATGCCACTAATAATGTTCTAGATACAGCGGTGCAATAAGGTGTGAGATTCTGAGGGACCATGAATGACATGGGCCCTTGAAAATAATTAAAATTTGCATCATTGAAATAATGTGGGGGCCCAAAGTGATATTTTTGCATTGTGCATATGGCCTGTGGCTGAATTGATCCCATTAGCGATGGGGACAGTTGCAATCAGGATGGGATGAACTTGAACATACTGTACAGGGGTGTCAAACTCATATTAGCTCAGGGACCACATGGAGGAAAATATATGACCAAGTGGGCCGAATTAGTAAAATAATGGTATAAAAACAATTGCCGTCATTTCTACGCAGATTTTCGTTATTTGTGGACCAGTCCTAAATTACGGCGCTCAGCTGTAATCTATTGTTACAAAAAAGTAACACGAATGCCAATAGAACATGGCAACACTTTGCCTTTATGAGTTCCGGATGTGTTAAATCTACCTGTTTTGCATATATATTGTTCACAGAATGCAATGTATGGCACAGTTAATGAAGTTGTAAGGACGTTAATTCTTGTCATTTGTATTTGTGTTACCAGTACCGATAATTGAATTTGTTTCGTATTTACACGTTTGTCGGTCTATGATTTTTTTTTTTTTTTTTTTTTTTTTTTTGAGAAAAATTTAAACAAACCGGAACTTTGGGTTGTGTGTAAAATAATGACATCTAGGATGATTCCTTGTACAAGGTGCATTGCTCATCTGAGGAATGCTTGTGAAATTACGAATTTATGTTTGGATTGTGGCCGGCTGATTTATTAGTCTGGCATTACAATTTTATTTTATTTTTTTATTCTTTACTTGACAAAATCATCTCGCGGGCCGGATTAAACCCCTTTGCGGGCCTAATCCGGCCCGTGGGCCTTATGTTTGACACCACTGCTGTAGAAGAACAGATGAACTGGCGTCAGCATCTGGCTCAATCGCAAATTCATTGTGCAGCTTAGCGTACCTTTTACTCATTTGCCTAGAAAATAAAACTAAATTTGTCTTCACCCAGGAATGTTTTGAGGAGAAGTTGAATCATATGAGCAGCTTTTAAACTTAAATGAGTTTGTTTAAACTTAAAAACAAAACATTGTAATGGTATACTGGGCTATAACCGATAGCACTGGAGCTAATGCATGAAACATGTACTGCTTGAAAGATAAATACAACCAAATGATTTTGAAATAATAATCTGTGGCCCATCACCCTCATGCTATGAGTAAATCTGAAAAAATGGTGCCTCTTTTGGTAGACATTGCAAGACAGGCTGAGAAAGTTCGCCTTTTTCCTTCCAAAATGAGTTGCTCAATTCGACTGTCCAAAGCTCGTCACCTCTGATACTGTGTCATCACTCTTTTACTGAGTGTTTACCTTCCATCAGTGGGAGCGTACACCATTATCATTGTGTGAATGGGAAAGTAGAAAAGTGCCTATTTGACATGGTGCAAGTATACAGAGACAGTTCAGACCTCACACACACGTCTCATTTATTTTGATGTCAACTTCTAGCCATCCATCCATTTTCTAAAACTCCGCATGATGATTATGATTATCTGGAGCCTATCCCAACTGACTTTGTGCAAGAGGTGTGATACACCAGTGGAAGTCAAACCCTCCTTTGAAACCCTGAGGTCACACATTCTGTCAGCTGAATTTTTAAAATCAGTTTTGTAACTACTGTTAACATTCGGGACCCTTCCTGAAAGCCAAACCCGCCTTTGAAATTCTGACTCCTTTAAAACCCAAGGTCATACATGTTGACAGATGATTTTTTTAAATCAGTTTTGCAACCACTGTTAACATTTAGGAGCGTTTGAAAGCCAAAATCTTTGAAATTCGGACTCCTTTAAAAAAGCCGAGGTCATACATGTTGACAGCAACTACATTGAAATTTGAGACCTTGCTTGGAAGCCAAGCCCTCCTTTGAGACACTGACTTCTTTAAAAACACATTCTGTCATCTAAATTTTCAACTCAGTCTAACTGTTTGTCATCAGTTAAAAAGTCATTTCAATAATGCATGTGCAAGGGGTAAATTTAATGAAAACATGTTCAGTCAAAGTCAAAAAACAAAAGGCACATAAACATACTGTTCAGATTCAATAAACTGTCATAAGGGCATACACAGACACAAAAAAAAAAAAGGAAAAAAAGCACAGATGCTACCATTATCTTCCATTAACTGCTATAAAATGTCATTAGTGTGTTTCAGTAGGATTTGGGTGGCGTGGAGATTGAATTTAGAGAGAGATTAGTCTCTGTCTAAACAATTATTTGTTTTCCGACAGTCTATTAAAAAGCAGCAGCCAACGAAGATTAGGGTGGAAGTAAACATTGTCACCCGTTATCACCTAATGACTGAAAGTGTACTTCTAAGTCTGAAATTTAGAGAACATTTTACAGAGTCAAATTTGCAGTTTCTTTCTCTAATTGTTTCATGACTACTCCTCGGTAAAAGCGTGATTCTTTGTGTCTCTAGGAGATATAAGATTTGTATTTGGACTTCACAAAACCCTTATCAGGCGAGTATTTCAATTGCAGCATGTGCAGGCGTGATGGGAATAGAACAGCCACATCAGCTGTAGCTTGCTAATTAATTAAAGATAACGTAAACACAACTTGGCATTGTGCTGTGTGCTAACATTATCTGGAAACAGTAACACAAAATGCAGAAAATCCTCCCACTGCCATCCATCCATTTACTGCTTATCATCATTATTGTACATTGGAGCCATCCCAGCTGACTTTGGTCAAGAGGCAGGGTGCACCGTGACATTCAATCACATGGCACGTAGACAAACAGTCATTTACAATGACATTCACATCTAAATACTTTGTCAGTGTACCTAATAGTGGTGTTAAAAAAAAATTATTCGGCAATATATCGCGATATTATATCACGCAATTCTCGAATCGATTCAATAGGCAGCTGAATCGATTTTTAAACTTCCATTTTTAATGGAAAAATAGTCAACAAAACGTCTTACTTCGGGTTAGGGTTCACACCTTAAGCATGGAAGAATGTTATATGAACGGTACATTAAGCCTTAATAATTTATTTTAATGCTGTTCAAACATGAAACAGCTTACAACCCTTATAAAACTGAAGTTTCAGATAAATAAATAATACATTTTCATACAAATCTTACACTCTACAAGTTGACTGATTAGTATTTTCTAAATTTGAATGAAAACAATCGACTTGTAAATTCGTATCGGGATTAATCGGTATCGAATCGAATCGTGACATGTGAATCGTGATACGAATCGAATCGTCAGGTACTAGGCAATTCACACCCCTAGTACCTAACATGCACTTTTTCCCAACTGTGGCAACAAGGAAGGATAAAGCCTGGATTTTAACCCACAACCACTTGGCAACCACGCTGTCTTCTCTCTTATGCCTTCCCTATATCGTTTATTCTTTAATTAAAACCTTTTATTCCTAATTATACAGCAATTTGTAACATGGACCAGCTACATAAGGGTATCGTCATGTTTTGGATTGCTTTCCATCTATTCATTGTGTTCACCAGGTTTTAAATCATGTTGTAGTCTTTGTATACAGTACTTGACAGTCAATCAATGATTAATTTGCACTCCCGGTATTTCTGATGATTCAAATACTGTACTCTGGGACTTTTACCAAGAAATAAAATGCAGACTAAGTAGCAAATATCAAATATCAAATAACCATTGTGCTTGCGTGTTATCTCACCATCACCATTGCTCACAGTAGCGTTTAGTTTTTTTTGTTTTGTTTTTTTGTTTTTGTTTTCCCTGTAACCTTCAAGTTGTTGTTTTTTTTTGTTTTTTTTGTTTTTGTTTTTGGGGGGGCAGAATTGGCACATGTGTAACTTTACTATTTCATTATATGACAAAAAAAAAGTGGACTTTGGTTATATCTGTCTATTTCATTTAGCTTGCATTCTCTTGCATATTCCACCATTACAGTAGTCTTTTTTTTCCCCCCCTCTATTAAAGAACCACTTGAACCTGGCCTAGACAGAGGATACATATAAACACACACTGTGACACACACATTCACTAACCACAGAGGAATGCCCTGTCTTTTGGGGAATATATTTTACATATTTTACTCCCCCACACCCCACCCAAAAAAAATCAAACCATTAATGATAGATGCCACGTAATATGCAAATGTTTGAATGCAAAAATAGGATGATTTTGTTTGCTTTTGTTTTGTAATCAATGCACATTGTGAATAAAGTGCTCACTGCATTTGGATACTCAATATGGATTAACGAATGCAGGAAACAAAAAAATATTTGCTCACATTTTCAGAGTGTTCTTATTCAATTGTTCCAAACAAATGAGAATATTATCCGTTTTTAACAAATTTAAAAGTGACATTCTTTCCTGTGTATGCATACATAAACGCAATCAACCATAGAAAATGGCAAATTAAAACAGCTCATTAGATCAGTAAAATACAAAGCAAGCACAGAAAATGGTGGTGACACAACAATGCACGAAACAACCATTTTGTCTGGGATTTTTCTCTTTGGATTAATTCACAATGAGAAATAAAGACTTTCATTTCAGCTGAAATAATCATAAAAAGCACGTTTTACACTATAAATGTGAACTTTGTGCGACTTTGTAATTACACTTTCTCCTATGAGGCATAGTTATTGCTATTCATTCTCGCACACAACATATTCTACTGTACCCTCTCCGCACCAGTGACTCGTGAAATCGACTCATCAGTAATAGGTGGCTACAGAGAGAAAGGAAAGGATAGAGTGCAAGGCAGACAGTGAAATGTAAAGTAATGTATATCACAGCATTTGATCAAATAATAAAAGATATACAGTATATGAAAGTTTCCGATGAACTCCCCCTCAGCTGACTGACAATGATTTTTACAATGCCCAGTCCCCGTGTGAAACCAGACTGTAGAATCAAAATTGGGATACAGATAGAAAGAAAGGGCTATGCCTCAGACATAGCCGAGTACATGAAGGATGGTTTTGGAGGCCAGTTATTGATTGTGGTTTGCATCACTGAGCTCTAGAGAGTTAATCAGATGACTTAGGAGAGGTTCACCATACACACACACGCACACACATTTGGCTTCAATCTGTCAGGACTCAATAGTGAGGCATCCATCAGTTTGCTAATGCGGTATGGTGGTCATGTTGTGCATCTATATTAGAGAAGCTTCTGATCAACACATGAACTCATAATTATGAAGCTATAAACCCTTAATCAAAACTATGTAAATCGTGTTCCCTCAACACTCTCTTCAATAATTATTTTAATATAAATACTTCCATTAGTTTAATTGCATTAAAACATATTCCAATTATCCATTACTTAAAAGTGGATATAGTATAATTTTTATTTCTGATGATAGCACAAGACAAATACTGTGAAGACCTGAATGTGAATTTCTTTTAGGAAAAAAAACAGACGTTACATTTAATTTACTATTAAATAGCCCCCACTAAATGTTAAATAATTCTACTTTACATGTTAACTGCCTTTTTGAAATCACACGGTGTGCAGGGGTGTAGCTACTAGGGATGCTACGATAACGGCAATATCGTGATATCGCGATATTAAAACTGCCACAATATATCGTCGTCGTCATGCAAAAGCAATACATCTTTTAAAAAAGTCAGGTTGATTTGTGCAGTTCTAGCACCCTCTGTTGGCTAGTTTTTTAGCGCTATTTAATTTTCACAAGGCATGTTTTGGCCCTTCTATGTTTAAAATCCATGCTAATCGTCAGATGAAGGGGAACGTAATAGGCTTGTGAACCGAGTCAATAGGCTATGTGGAGGAAGTCAATATGTGCGTGCATTAGCAAGTGCCTCAATATGAGTGTTATTCGCGATTGTAGGCTGTTTATATGCATTACTGTAATGTAAAAATAAAATAAAAAACAATATGGTGTTTTCTTTTAGTATGAGTTCATTTTTTTTTTTTTTACAATATTGTAACCTTTTTTTAACATCGCCAACCTCCCCACAATATCGTGATAATTATCGTATCGTCACCTTCATATCATGATAATATTGTATCGTGATGTTTGGATATCGTTACATCCCTAGTAGCTACATGGTGGCCAGGAGTGGGAAAAAAGTTCAACTTCCCACCACAATCCACATTCACATTCTACTCATTTCCACTTCAACCTCTGACAATATCAAAACAACTTTCACAGTATTATTTCATTTTATGGGTATGAAGCGTTTTTCTCACCAAGTTTACATAACCCAAGGGAATGTGAATGTATGAGCACAACTGTATTAACTGCATGATCTGAATGCAAACTCTTTAGAAATGACTGCTTATTCATGTGGGCAACGTCAATAATAATCATTAATTTTATAGCAAAAAAACAACAACAACATGGCAGAAGTCATGGTCTGATAAAGATCAAACCATCCACAGTCATGGTTTCATGAAATAAAAGGAAAGGTTAATAAAAAATTGACTTAATAAATTGTGCCGTTTTTTTTTTTAATTAAGTATTCTAAAACCAACTCAGTTTCATGTTAATGATATCAAAGTTGTTGTGTATGTGCATTCTTATCGTCAAGTTTCTAATAGACTGACTTTTAATCCATTGTTGAGTCCAATAAATAACAGAACCTTGTACGGTGACGTCTATTTATTTGACAACATGCTTAGCTTTCATCATCCTCTTTCTTGCTGAGTATTACTGCTACTAGCCCACCTTTTGTTAAGTGTTACATTGACGAGCTGCTGAACAAGTCAGGACAATACATCCATATTTTTTGCTTTCCCTTGTATACTTTCGACACACTCTGAAAATAATGACTTTTACAAATGGAGCCCATGAGCATAAAGGCCACAGTGATTCCAGCAGATGTGGAGTGATTCTCAACACTCTAATGAGTGTAAACACGGTACATGCACAAACTGCTGATGGGAATTCCGAGAAAGCAGATATTAAGCCCCATCGTGATTGCACAGTCTAACTATCACACCCATGAAAATTGACGCTCAAGGAGGTGACCAAGGGTATGTGCTGTCCTGATTTATCGGGAACTGCAGCTGTATATGAGTGTATTTGTATGTGCGTGCCACATGTGTGTTGAGTAGGCTACCTATAGCTACGAATGAGAGGGTTGGTTGAGAGAGTGGTCATCCATCAGCACCAAGACAGGACTGTGGATGGTGATTATAGAATCGGGGGTAGAGGACTCAGTCCCCCTGATTGATCTACCGCTCTCCTTCCTGGGTCATAGTTCAAGACTATTTTTCTGGCAAAATCCTGGTACCATTCAGAAATCTACAAGAGAGTATGTGTCACTCTATTAGTGTTTCTTTGCAAGTAAATATGCATGTGCAGACCTGAATTTGACTTTCCTTTTCCAGAGGTGCTAAATAATTCAGTGACACTGCTCTCTGCATGGGAAATATTAGACGGAGTATTGGGATGTAGGAATAGCAACAAAGAGCAGTGAAAGCATGGCACAAACAAGAGAGAGGGCAAGATAAGTTCACTTATAGAACAACATATAAGATAACAGAGGATGTGAGGAAGCATGCTATGTCAAAGTTTAAAGCTTCACTACTCACCCAAAGTCAGCTTTGATAGACAGCAGCTCACCTGACAAAAAGTATAGAAAATGGATGTATGCCTTTTTGGCTACACTTTCAAACTGCCCTGTCATGCAATATTTATTACCCGTAGCAATCTGTTAAATTAATATTTCTAAAGTGGAAAATGAAGTTAATCGCTGCGGCTAAAAATATTTAAAAAAAAAACAATCTGCATTAACGTGGTGCTAATTCATAGTGAAGCTGCATTTCACTTTTAACGTATTTTTTATTTCCAGTGCAATTGTAGCACAAAGCTCAATTTAATGTGCGCATTAGTGTAGTTTTCTTTCTTTCGGTATTTTGCTCGTCTTGCACAGATAGAATAGGGTGTCTTGTGCCATTTTGGGATGGAATGTAGCTGGTTCCGGCTACAAAAAAAATCATATCACACATTCAGAATATATAATGCGGTAGTTTCTAAACTAGAAATTGTCCATGAAAGGCTGATATCTTAGGTGATGGTGGTTCAAACTCTGTTTTAAATTTTATTAGCATCAGACAGTAATTATTTAATTCCTTTTCATCAAATTATGTATTTTACAACCTCAGGAAAATTTGACATCCTAGGTTCTACTTGTTATAGATCAGGGGTCAGCAATGTTTCCTGTTAAATGAGCCATTTTCGGCCAAATAAATAAGCAAAAAAGTGTGTGGAGCCACAAAATATTTGAAGATTGTGATGAAGGAAACAGTTTACTATTGTTAGTCTAATGTACTAAAGACCCAAGAGCTAATTAGAGCTGCACCACAACATAAAAATATGACAGCAGCATCCAATAGGTACACATTTATTTTCTTGTATCTATCCTCTTCTTTTTGGGTAAATTTTCAGACGTCCTTTTAATATTATGTTTTAGACTTTTCTACCTTTCTGTCAGATGGACATATAGGACTTTTCTGCCTCTTATCTTAATTTTTGGACATTTTATGGCTATATTTGGACATTTTTCCCTGCCTTTTTATGATGCCAATTTTGTGACATTTTTGGCAATTTTGTGGACATTTGATGGTAATTTTGGGGAATTCTGATTTTGTTTTTGAATAATTTATGGTTACTTTTTGAACATTCTCTTTTCTGGCTTTTTATTCAATTCTCTGACATTTCTGGCAATTTAATGGACATTTTATGGTATTTTTCTGCTTTTGCGCTTTCATTTTGGACAATTTTAGATAATTTTAAAAACTTTGTCCATCTACCTCTCTAATTTTCTGACAACATAAAATGTGGACTCTGACATTTTTAAAATATTTAATTATTCATCCATCCATCCATCCATTTTCTTAACCGCTTCCTCCTCACAAGGGTCGCGGGGGTGCTGGAGCCTATTCCAGCTGGCTTCGGGCAGTAGGCGGGGGACGCCCTGAACTGGTTGCCAGCCAATCGCTGGGCACACAGAGACGAACAACCATCCAAACTCACAAGCACACCTAGGGACAATTCACCTGCCATGCATGTCTTTGGTATGTGGGAGGAGACCGGAGTACCCAGAGAAGAACCACGCAGGCATGCTGAGAACATGCAAACTCCACCCAGAAGGCCGGAGCCTGGACTCGATCTTGCGTCCTCAGTACTGGGAGGCGGACGTGCTAACCAACTCATCCAATGTACCACCTTAATTATTCATATATAAATTATTTAAAGAATACTTTGACACGACGAGAGGAGGTAGGACTCAGACGCAGAATGTAAGTTGGCCAACAAGGCTGCAGCTTTAATCGCTCGAAACGAAAAACACCTCTCAAAGAGGGAAAAAAGGCTGAACAAAAAGAGCTCCAAACTGGAGATAAAAAAAGGGCACTCAAAAACAGGGACAACAAAAGGCGCTCCACTAGGGAGGAAAACAAGGGGCAAACTAACCCCGGGTTTTCACCGGTTGCGGTTGCGGTGCGGTTGCGGTGCGGTTGCGGTGCGGTCCGGCGACGCAAGCAATTAGATTCCATTCATTCGAATGGTGCAGTTTACACCGCTTGCGGGTGCGTTGCGTGTCGACTGCGGAAGGCCTGCGGCGTGCCGCAAGCCTTCCGCAAGGATAGACCTATTTTCTATTTTTGCCGGACGCCGCAGCGGTAGGCCTGCAGCAAATGGCAAGCTAGCACAAAACACATCGAGCGGGACAGGAAGACCGAGGCAGTTTCAAAATAAATTTCCGGTTACCTTTCAGAATAAAACACTCGCCAGCTCCTATTTTGCAAGCTTTCAGCAAAACGTGACGTGGGCGTCGCCGGGCCATGTGCTCATTCACGGTTTAGACACCAGCGAACATGGACGAGGAGAGGTTTATATTGGAGGTGGAAAACCACAAAATAATATATGACACGGCACATCCTTTTTATAAGGACTGTAATGTATTGTGAGTTTGATGTTCGCGATTGCTTGTTGTGCCCGTCTCGCTTGCCGTACTGAGCGGCAGCCGGACGGGGAAGACAGAAATAAAGAGTGGACCCGCACTGACCCGACTCTTGTTATTAATATACTTTACAAGGACAACCAAAAAAAGGATGCTGCATGGAATCTCATAGCAGAAGAAGAAGAAAATGTTAAATAAAAAGAAGTCCACCTCTCGTTGTGAAATGCCACATGATCGCGCGCGCGCGGTCCCGCGAGACACGTTGGGAAGTGGGCGGCGACGGAGCTGCCGGACCGCAGCTGTGCGGAGCCGGTGTGGATTGACAAAAAAATTGACCCGTCCGGAGCACGCAGTCAAGACGCACCGCACCGCAACCGCACCGCAACCGCATCCAGTGAAAACCCGGGGTAAGGGCGCAAGACAAGGCAAGGCAAGACATCAAACTAGGACTGTGGTACGAGGACTGTGAGGACGCTTCCATGCACTGAGATGTGACACCGGCAAACTGAGGGAGAAGGCTGATGGCTTTTATTGCAGGGTTGATTGGAAGCAGGTGGTGGTGATCATGGGCGTGGACCGGTAATCAGTGAGCTGCAGGAAGGGTAAGTGACCTGGGGTGAGAGGAGAGTTAATACTTTCAAAATAAAACGGGAACCTGACTGTGAAAACAAAAGCATGAACCGGCACTCTGGTGGCGGCGTGACAGTACCCCCCCTCAACGGCCGGCTCTCGACGGCCCAGGAATGTCAGGGTGCTCTTCATAGAAATCGTCGATGAGGGAGGGGTCCACGATGAATCGGGCGGGCACCCACTGCCTCTCTTCTGGCCCGTAACCCTCCCAATCAACCAGGTACTGGTGTCCCCGGCCCCGCTTTCTGAGGTCCAACAATTTCCTGACTTTATACACCGGGCCCCCCTCCACCATCTCCGGAGGGGGCGGCGCAGGCTCGGGCGGGACCAGGGAACTGTCCTGGACTGGCTTGACCTGGCTCACGTGGATGTGGGGTGGGCGCGGAGGGATCGAGGCAGGCGAAGGCGCACGGCGGCAGGACCTATGGTCTTGGCAATTGGGAACGGCCCCACGAATCTTGGGGCCAACTTTGGACATGGTACTTTGAGATGAAGGTGTTTCGTAGAAAGCCATACCTTTTGGCCTGGCTGGTATTGGGGTGCGGCCTTCCTCCTCCGGTCAGCAGCTCTTTTCACCCTGTCGCCTTGACGCTGTAGTGCCAGTCGAGCTGCTGACCAGATTCGGCGACATCTGCGGACCATGGCGAGAACCGAGGGGACTGAGGCTTCCTCCTCCAAGTCCGCGAAGTAAGGCGGATCGTATCCGTGAACACATTTGAATGGCGTGATTCCTGTGGCAGAGGTGGGTAAGGAGTTATGTGCAAGTTCGACCCATACCAAGTTCTTGCTCCAAGTGGATGGGTTTTGGGAGACCAAGCATCGAAGTCCAGCTGTTGGTTGAGCTTCTCAGCTTGTCCATTGGCCTCTGGGTGATAGCCTGAGGTTAGGTTCGCCTTGGCTCCTATGGCTCTGCAAAACTCCTTCCAAAAACGAGAAACAAACTGGGGCCCGCGGTCCGACACAATGTGTCGCGGGAATCCATGGATCCTGAATACCTGGTCGATCATGATTTCGGCTGTTCTCTTGGCGGAGGGTAGCTTGGGTAAGGGAATAAAGCGGACCATTTTTGAAAAACGATCGAAAAAAAAAAGCACACCACATTCACATTGATTGTTTGAGTCCTGTGCTGCTCATCACCTGCTGCTGCGACCCGGTGACATCACACGCTGCGGCAAGCCAACTCTCAGTGTGATCAACACCCCCAGCTGTGTACTTTCGTTCTCCTCTTGCCGTCAGTCGGACTTGTCCTTCTTTTTGCCTCCTCCGATTGGGACTTTGCTGACAACGGTTCCGCCGTAAGTATCGTGGTTTTACCATGCGAAGTAGGAAGTCCAGTAACAAGGTCCATAGAAATCTCGGCCCAGGGTCTTGAGGGGATCGGCAGTGGTTGGAGGAGACCCATCCGGGGTTGATTTGACGATTTATTTCGGGCACAGACTGGGCAGGCCTTGACATATTCCTGCACCGAAGTCTCCATAGAAGGCCACCTTAATCTTCGGGCGACGGCGAACAGGGTCCTACGAGTACCTGGGTGGCAAGACAGACGAGAGATGTGTGCCCAATTGATCACCTGTGCTCGTAGGGCCTCCGGAACGTAAAGTCGTCGTGGTGGGCACTCCTTTGGTGTGATTGTGTCTTGGAGTGCCTCCTTGACTTCCTCTTCTATCTGCCAAGACATTGCTCCTACTACGCAGTCTTTAGGCAGGATGGGCTCCGGTTCGGTTGCTGTGGAATCAGGGTCATGAATTCGGGACAGAGCATCTGCTTTGATGTTCTTGCTTCCGGGTCTGTAAGTTAGAGAAAACGAAAATCTGTTAAAAAACAACGACCACCTGGCCTGTCTAGGGTTCAGTCTTTTGGCTTGGCGCAGATACTCCAAGTTGCGGTGATCTGTCCAAATGATGAAGGGGTGTTCCGCGCCCTCCAGCCAGTGGCTCCACTCTTCAAGGGCGACCTTGACCGCCAGTAGTTCCCGATCTCCAACGCTGTAATTGCGCTCGGTCTTGGAGAGCTTCCGGGACAAGAACGCGCAGGGGTGAACCTTTCCATCCTCCTGGCTTCTTTGGGACAGCACGGCTCCGACGCCCAGATTGGAGGCATCTACCTCGACCACGAACTGGCGGGTAGGATCGGGAACTCTGAGTATCGGTGCCTCCGTGAAACGCTTCTTGAGTTCGATGAATGCGGCGTTGGCTTCAGGAGTCCAAATGAAGCGATGCTGTGGGGAGGTCAAGGCATGGAGTGGAGCTGCGATGGAGCTAAAGTTGCGGATGAAACGACGGTAAAAGTTGGCGAAGCCCAGGAACTGTTGCACCTTCTTTCTAGATTCAGGTGTGGGCCAGTCTCTGACCGCGCTGACCTTCTCCAACTCCATCTCGACTTTGCCAGGAGATATGACGAATCCCAAGAATGAGATGGTATCTGCATGGAAAAGGCTCTTCTCAGCCTTTACATAGAGCTGGTGTTCTAGCAGACGTTTCAAGACTTGGGTAACATGTTGCTGGTGGGTTTTCAAGTCCGGTGAGTAGATCAAAATGTCGTCGAGATAAACATATATACGAAATGGTCTATGAAGTCCTTGAGCACATCGTTAATCATGGCCTGGAATACAGCCGGCGCATTAGTGAGTCCAAATGGCATGACCAAGTATTCGTAGTGGCCCCGGGGAGTATTAAAGCCGGTTTCCACTCATCACCTGTACGAATCCTGATGAGATGATAAGCGTTGCGGAGATCCAATTTGGTGAATACTTTGGCTTGCTGTAGCTGGTCGAATACTGATGACATCAAGGGCAGAGGATATCGGTTCTTGACTGTGATTTCATTCAGGGGGCTGTAGTCAATACAAGGGCATAAAGATCCATCCTTTTTGCCCACAAAGAAAAACCCAGCTCCAGCTGGCGATGAAGATGGCCGGATAAGTCCGGCTTTCAAAGAAGTGTCAATGTACTCGTTTAGGGCCTTGCGTTCGGGACCCGACACCGAGTACAATCTCCCTTTGGGAATGGTAGATCCAGGAATCAGCTCAATAGAACAGTCATACGATCGATGTGGAGGGAGTGACATGGCCTTGGTTTTATTGAACACTTCTCTGAGAGGATGATAGCAAGTGGGAACGGTGTTCAAGTCCGGGTAGTCCTGGTCAGTCGCGAGAGTCACCTTGCGGATGGCAGCGGAAGGTGCCTCTGCCGCTGGCTGCTCCAACCCATGGTGTTCACAGTCATTTCCCCAGTCCAGGACTTGCCCCGATCGCCAGTCGATGCGGGGGTTGTGCAACTGCAACCAGGGATGTCCTAGGACCAGTGTGTGTGACGGGGAACGGAAGACATGGAAGCGAAGGAATTCCCGGTGCTGCCCAATATGGATCTCGAGAGGCTCTGTGACATGCGTGATGAGGAATAAGTCCTTCCCATTGAGCGCCCTGGCCCTCATATGGGTGGAAAGTGGCTCTGTGCCTGCCTGCAATTTTTCCACCAGGCCCCAATCCATGAGGCTCTCGTCCGCTCCGGAGTCGATGAGAGCTAGTAAGTCTGTGGAAATGGCATGGCAAGAAATCTTGACTTGCGTGAGTTTTCGGTTCTTGACTTGCTTGTGAGTTTCGGAACTCACCGGAGAGCCTCTCTTGGTGGGACAAGCTACCACCAAATGGCCTTGTTCTCCACAGTAGTAGCACCGCCCCTCTTGACGACGTCGCTGGCGTTCGTGGTGAGTCAGTCGGGCGCGGTCCAGCTGCATCGGCTCCTCGCCACTCTCGCTGGACCTCCCCGCGGTGGACGACTGGGGAAGTGCACCTTGTGGAGACTCTCTTGCTGCCGGGTGCCGGAAGAATTCGGAGCCGTGTCTCCGTTGATGTCCGCTGGTCTGCATAAGATCTCGCCTTCGATGATCGGTGCGGATGGCCAGCGAGATCAATGAGTCCAAGTCGCCCGGTAAGTCCACGGGCAGTAAGAGTTCTTGCACAGAGGTTGAGAGCCCCTTCAAAAAGTGGTCAAAGAGGGCAAAGAGGGCAGCCACTCTTGACTGCTAGAGTTCGGAATCGGATAGCGTAATTTATTCACCGATTCTCTGCCTTGTCTGAGGTTGCTTAGTTCTCGAGTCTTTTCTCGATCCATGTTGGTGGGATCAAACACGAGGCGGAGAGCCCTGCTAAACCCGGCTGCGGTGGAGCAAGTCGGGGAGTGCCGTGCCCATTCCGCGGTGGCCCAGTCTCTGGCTCGTCCCGTCAGGTGGGAAATCATGAAGGCCATGCGGGAACGGTCGGTGGGAAATGCCTGTGGTGAGAGTTCGAAATGTATGTCGCATTCGGTCAGGAATGCCTGACAACGTCCTGGTTCTCCCGAGTATCGCTCCGGGGGAGCCAGTCTCAGTCCAGCCCCGGCCAGGGCTGGAGTCGGAATCGGTGGTTCAGCTGTTTCTGGTTTCGTGACGGTTGGCGTGGAGTCTTGCAGGTGGCTCACCAGCTCCTGCACCTGTCCAGCGAGCTCTCCCATCCGGGTGACCATGGCCTGCTGGACCTCCTCCTGGTGCGACAGGCGGGCGGCCTGTCTCCGGAATGCAGCCTCCAACTTCTCTGCTGGGTCCATGCTGGCCGAAGTGTACTGACACGACGAGAGGAGGTAGGACTCAGACGCAGAATGTAAGTTGGCCAACAAGGCTGCAGCTTTAATCGCTCGAAACGAAAAACACCTCTCAAAGAGGGAAAAAAGGCTGAACAAAAAGAGCTCCAAACTGGAGATAAAAAAAGGGCACTCAAAAATAGGGACAACAAAAGGCGCTCCACTAGGGAGGAAAACAAGGGGCAAACTAAGGGCGCAAGACAAGGCAAGGCAAGGCAAGGCAAGGCAAGGCAAGGCATCAAACTAGGACTGTGGTACGAGGACTGTGAGGACGCTTCCATGCACTGAGATGTGACACTTCGGCAAACTGAGGGAGAAGGCTGATGGCTTTTATTGCAGGGTTGATTGGAAGCAGGTGGTGGTGATCATGGGTGTGGACCGGTAATCAGTGAGCTGCAGGAAGGGTAAGTGACCTGGTGTGAGAGGAGAGTTAATACTTTCAAAATAAAAGGGGAACCTGACTGTGAAACACAGTGCACAGTGACTTCTATGGGGCAGGGGAGTCCACAACTGATTTGGGTTTGGGTATTGTGCGTGGCAGAATACCTGGTGGGATAGCCATTTTTTGGCATAAGAAACTAGACCCATTAATTTCTGTAATTCGGCTTGAGGTTGACTGGGCCATTGCAGTTAAAGTTACACATGATAGGAATACTTTTATTGTCTTAAATGTTTATACACCTTATGAATCTTACCAGAATGAAAGTGAATATCTTAATAGGCTCGCTTTTATTAGTTCTTTTATAAAAGATAGTGAATACACGAGTATCTTTGTAATGGGTGATATGAATGCTGATATATCAGATGTTCACTCCTTGTTTGGGCGACATTTGAAGGAGTTTTGTGGAAATGATAAGCTTATGCTCTCAAGTGAGAAAATCTTACCAGCTGATAGCTATACATATATTAGTGAAGCTTGGCATACAACATCTTGTCTGGATCACTGTATATGCACAGCTGATGCACACAACTGCTTGGTGGCAGCTGAGATCTTATATAGTTTATCTATTGCAGATCATATTCCAGTTTCTATGACACTTGATCTAGAATGTTTACCTGCATTGCCTGTTTGCAATAATGGTACATGTAGAAAGCTAGACTGGGGAAAACAATCAGATTTTGATCTCTGGCAGTATAATTGTCGAACTGATATAACTCTTTGTGATGTTGACATCCCATGTGAAGCTATCCTATGTGATGATATAAATTGTAAGAAACAGGAACATTTCATGGCTGTGCTCAACATGTATGAAATAATAGTGACAGGCCTCCTTAATGATAGTAATCCCCTTATTATTGAGAAGAAGAAGCATAGAATCATGCCTGGTTGGGGTGTGCATGTGTCTGATCTATATTCAGAGGCTAAAGATGCCACTCAAAAATGGGTATTGGCTGGTAAAATAAGATACGGACCAGAATTTGAGAAGAAGAAAGAAGCAAATGCTGAGTTTAAGTATGCGTTGCGCTTTATTAAGAAGAATGAACAGATGTTGAGAGCAAACTCTATGGCAGGAAACCTTGGGCAGAAAGACAGTATCGCTTTCTGGAAAGAAATTCAAAGAATTAACAACAGTAAAATACCGCAGTCGGCTAATATTGATGGGATTACTGGAGATAAAAATATTGTGGAGTTATGGCGAAAGTATTATAGTAAGCTTTTTAACTGTGTTCAGAGTGCTGATTTTAATATATGTATGGCTGATGACAATAATGGCATGGTGATTAAGCCAGGTGAAGTGTGCAATGCTATTGGAAAACTGGCATTGAATAAATCATGTGGTTCTGATCAAATAACAGCCGAGCACCTGAAGTATGCTAGTAAAAGAATATCGGTGTTGCTCTCTATGTGTTTTTCTGGCTTCCTATCACATGGAATATTGCCTGACTCTATGCTGTCCGTAATCCTGGTGCCAGTAATTAAAAATAAAACATGTAAAGTATCAAGTTCAGATAATTATAGACCAATAGCTCTTGCAAGTGTATTATCTAAAGTCTTAGAGCGAATTTTATTAGACAGACTTCAGGGATACATAATGAGTTGTGACAATCAATTTGGTTTTAAAAATGGACATAGCCCAGACTTGTGTGTTTACACATTAAAAGAGGTGGTGTCCAAATATAATAGACATAACTCCACTGTATTTTTGTGCTTTTTAGATGCATCTAAGGCTTTTGATCGCATCAACCATGGCAAACTTTTTATTAAACTGCAAGAGCGAGGGGTTCCTTCATACTTACTACGTATTATGTATTACTGGTATACAAAACAAACTATGCCAGTCAGATGGGGGACAACTGTCTCAACATGTTTTCCAGTTTCAAATGGGGTAAGACAGGGGGGGATATTGTCACCAATTCTGTTTAATTTGTATATGGATGAACTGTCAAAGAAATTAATGAATAAATGAATGCAAGACTGGATGTATGGTTGGAGATAGGCTCATTAATCATTTAATGTATGCTGATGACTTGGTAGTAATGACACCTTATAGTGCTGGTTTACAGCAACTACTTAAAGTATGTGCTGAGTATGGGGTGCAATATGACATCCAATATAACCCTATTAAAACTGTGGTAATGATGATTAAATCTAAGGCGGATCAAAAGCTGATATTTCCATCTTTCTATTTGTCCAAACAAGAGCTTAAAGTTTTAACAAAGGTAAAATATTTGGGCCATGTGTTGAGGGATGATTTAAGTGATGATGATGATGTACTGAGACAGTGCAGAAAGTTATATGCCCAAGCAAATATGCTTGCGCGCAAATTTAGTTACTGTTCTGATGATGTTAAAATTGAACTCTTTAAAGCCTACTGTACTCCATTATATTCCCCACATCTATGGCGCAACTATAGAAAAGGAATAATGAATAAGATCAAGGTTGCATATAATGATGCTTTAAGAATTCTGTTAAAATACCCTAGGTGGGAGAGTGCAAGTTTATTGTTTGTTGCCTCAAATGTTCCAACATTTCATGCACTGTTAAGGAATTTTATATATAAATTTATGTGTCGAATTAATAGATCCGGTAACGGAATTCTAAAATCGATAAATGATCCTTTTTTAAGTGATTCTAGATACACTTCATTGTTCTGGAAATACTGGATACATGAACTGTATGTTGTTTGAACAAAGGACTATTTTTCATGTGTGTTTTTATATAAGTGTGTTTTTTGTATGTTGTTGTATTATTTGTTTGTTCTTAATGGACTTGAGTCTGTCAATAAAGATACTTTGTGAAAACAAAAGCATGAACCGCCACTGGTGGCGGCGTGACATACTTAATCTAAAAATAAATACATAAAGACAAAAAAAATTCTATTAATTTTTTTTTTAGAGATCCACAGGGAGCCACAGGAGAGAGAATAAAGAGCCACTTGTCTCCGGAGCAGCAGGTTGCAGACCCAATAACCTTACAGATTCACAGGCTAAAAATGTGTCGTGGCACAGTTCACACATACACATGTATACACACGTTTGATTACCTAAGATGTGACAACGGTGAAGAAATGAGCAGGTGCCAGCCTTGCTCCCTCCCTCTTATTCACACCTGATTTCTGTTAGAGCAAGGATCACATAACTAATTGTGCAGGATATTGGAGAGCTTCCCACCCATCCAGTGGATTGTGTGGTCACCTCTTAAATTGTTTCAAGGGCAAAGGGAAAGTGAGTTCAGAAATATAAATCACCAAATCATGATCTAAATACAGTACTTATTTTCCCTTTGTATTTTTGGCCCAAGCAAATTGCTTCGCAAATGTTTCGTGTTATCTCTTGAAATGTGAAATCCGGGCTACGATAGCTTCCGTAATGTCCAGTGGCCTAGCCTGGCATCATCCCTTTTGCTCGACACATTTAGCCTGAGGCAGTGAACTCCACTTTGAGCCATTCAGCTTGCTCCAATATTCACCTGATTTTTCTTCCACCTTCTATCAGGTTGCTTGTACATATGTGATGCTATTGTTTCCTCTCCATGGATTTGATTCTCCACCTCCCACCACTAATTAAACAGGCAATACTTTCACATTTACTTCACAGAAACACTTACAGTATCTAGCCTAAGCCAGGTCTTGTGTCTCGCCCTCCACTGCCCTCATACAGTAGACCTCCTGATCAATAGCTCTCCCATGGAACAAAGAACAGCGGCAACTAACACGTCAGGCTACAGATTACGGAGGTCGCCCCCGCTCACTTAATGCAACTAATTGGATTTAGAAACTGATTACAAGCTGTGGAGACTTGACAAACAGTTTGGACAGAAGGATGATACAACTGAGAGGCTAAGAGATGGATAATGGATCAGATACCCTGCGAGTGTTCCATGGAGACAGTTCGAGCTGTGCTGCAACAATCAAACATGACGTGTGCTTATATTTACAATATAGTATATACAATATATATAGTATGATGAGTCTCACATTCACACCTGTCTAATTCCTTCTTGTCACTCACTGTTTCCTGATTAAAATCACACTACAAACAAGAAGAAATAAAAAGTAACAATTCAAGTTGCATGGTATTAAAGTGGCCGCGGATCAGGGGGTAAGGCAGGTCGTCCAATGAGCAGAGGGTCAGCTGTTTAAATCGCGCTTTCTCCAAGCCATGTGCTGTTGTAATCCTTGAACAACACACTTCACACATCTTGCCACCAGTGCCACTCATACTGGTGTATGGCCAGTGTTTTAAGTGGGCTGGAACGCACCGGTACGGAGCTTCTAAAAATCTCCGTTAAGCGTTCAGGTACTTCTCAACGTTCAAAGAACGTACTGTCACCATTCCGGTACACTTGACAATGCATATTTTGATCCCAAAAAGCTGTTCCGCCGAGCTCATCCACAGACTTCCATATTATATGGAAGTCCGTGCGCTCATCACATCACCAAGCGCATGATTACTCCAGTTGTCTTATATATATATCTGTGCTTTATGAGAGGTGTGCCTGCGTCATTCAAGTCACTCGCTGTAAACCCATGATGCTAGCAGACCCCAACGCGTGTGTACACTGTACAAGTTACCATGGCCCTTGAGTTAAGAAAATGTTAAGAAAAAACACTACTGTGCTGTCCTGGCTCAAACCTTCAAAAAAGATTGTCACCCTCTGCGGTGAATTCGCAGGCTGACACAGCACGGACGTAAAAAAAATAATAAAAATAAAATAACATGAACTGCTCATGCCATGCAAGAAGAGAAGCCGATGGCGGCCATCTTCCGCTGCCAAGATGGAATGTAAGAATGTGAATATAAATGTTTTTTCGTAAGATATTTTTCCAACTGCTACTCCAAAATTGGTCTGCATCATCATGTTGTCAGAACCATCAACAATGAAATGAAAGCAAAGCACACAAGAAAAAGCAATAGCTGTGAAATAAACCTAACTTCTTCAAGTCATCATTCACAATACTAAGATAATGTACTTTGAATGGTTGATGCAAACAATGAAGTTGCTAGGCTCTCATTATCCCATACAGTGATCCTGGCATAAAACATTCACTGATAAGTGTTTTCATTTATCAAATCGCTGACACTGAAGATGAGTTAGCATGTCTATGGTCTCATAAGTCTCACAAGACTCATAACCCCAGAGTGTAATAAGATATTTTTATTATATGGCCTGTTTTGGTCCCTTTATTCTTCATTGGTGAATCTCCAAAGAAATATTGGTGTTTCTGCATCTCCACTTCTACAGATGAACAGACATTTTGTTTGTGCACTTCAGCATGAACTCACCATCTCTTTGCTCAGCTTCCCAAAGATGCCTTCACGTCTGTGAGTGCAGGCTGTGCTATCTCCATCTTCCTGGCAGCACTCAGAGTTCCTCCATCATTTAATGCTGACTCAAGCCACATTGACATAGCTTCTCCTTTTACGAGTATTATCTCTTTGTCTCCAGGTTTTACATTTGAATTGATAGTTTCTGGTAACAAATGAGCCAGTAAACCCCTTGGAGACATAACCGTATTCAACCATTAATTGAGTCTAAATTTGAATTGAATACAACATGAGCCAGGCTTTGCACAAAGCCATCCATCTTTATCATTTTAACAAGCAAACATCCCCACATATTTATATGAATAGCAAGTCGCTCTGTATACCCAATGACAAAGAAATGAATACAATGAGGACTAAATATACCAATGCTAACATATCCCACATTAACTTTATTCAGCCATAGCTTAGTAAAGAAACATACCTTATTTGCAATTTCACTGAGGGTTTGTGTCGGTCACCCAGGTTTCGGTATACATTCACTTTCCTTATCAGCTACGGTATTACAGATATGCTTTCCCTGTAATTGCCCTCGTATTGTAGTATTCATGCTTTTCCTGTCAGAGCAATGTTACAACTCAGTGAGATAACAGAATAATATCCGTGTTGGGAAAGCTGCCATCCACCCTCACAGCCCAGACTTCTGTACATCGAAGGGTATGACTGTGTAGGTCATGCAGACTCCCCTAGCTATATGTAACACCGAAGCCAATTCTTTTATGTTTTCTGAAAGCAACTCCTGGCCCATATCTGGCCAGGTGTGCAATTTTATCTAGTCCAGTAGATGCTAAACACACAGAATGGGTGTGTGCAAATGTCAAGGTAATTACTATGTCAACTTCCTGGTCAATAAATAAAATGGACACGGTAGTGCTTCAAGGAATCAATAAACTGTCATGCGTGATTGATTAAATACGTCATCAATGTTCAGTCAGCTTGCTCTCCACTGTGTGAGGTGGCACTCACATGTTCACATATCCACGAGTGGTGGAATGGTGTTTAAAAATGGTTTCAACGGTTCGATTTGTATGTGCCCCGTCGATTCGGATGCGTATTGACGTGGTCGAGGGCCCAATAGTGCAGGGAAGCAGAGGCGAGGAGGCAGAAGTGAAGTAAAATAAAGGGTTTTCTTGAATTAATCAAAAGCAAGGAGGAGAACATGGCACTGACTGGCAAGCAAAAAGAACAAAGTTAGAAAAAACTCAAGTGGCGTGGCAAGATGAGGGGGAACGACAAGGTATGGCATTAACAGCAACAATGGACCGACGGAGACTGAACAAAAGACACGAGACAAAGACCCTGTCCACACGAAAGCCCATTTCAATGTATCTGGACAAGCTTCTTACTGTTTGGGCAGTTCGTCCACACGGCGGCGTGGTTTCACACCTTGAAACCGATCACTTTTTGAACCGGGTTCCAAAGTGGAAAGATTTCGAAACACGCCTCATACGTTACAATGTGGACACCATATGCGGGATACTCCTCCAGTGATTATGTGATTCTCGCGCGACTGCACATGAACCGCTGTCTGTCAACAACACGGATAGCCGTGTCATCGTCATTTTGCGCAACCTACTTAGCTTATTTATGCTTTTACACCAAAATGTTTTGCGTGATGTCTTGAATCACCTGGCATTCTCACATTTCCTGTGTTCATCTCACTGATCTGTATATATTACTGGGTATCTTATTACTGGATAGGCGATAGCCTATACACACCCGTGCAAGCTGTTGAAGCGAGAGGGCAGCCAGGGCAGGGCAGCCTTACTCCTCCCATCTGGCAAGCAGACGACTGTTTAAACTACTTTGAAGACCCCCTTTTCTTTTACCGCTCAGTTCCTACACTCCTGTTGTTTCTATTAAGTACTATCTCAAATCTTCTCTAATTTCGATACAGTAAAGGTATCGGATCGAATGCTCAGAAACGTTTCTTGGGAGGAGTAATATGGCGGCCTCACGGCTTCAAAAGTCTTGGCCTATCAGCTATTCAGATCAGTGGTTCGTCTTCTTCTCTGATTCTTCTTCTACGCTTTCTGTTATCTCCCTGTGGCAACGCGACAGCGCAAATCCAGACTTGGCATATATATTACAGCCCTTAAACGTTCTCAGGGTCTTCTTTTCGACACGCATTTCTTGAGATGGTACTCTCTTGTATAAGATTTGTTTGAGGAATGAAGCCAGCTTTGCTTCCGTGTGAACAGTGCCTAAATACACACTAACTAATTACACAACAAGGGATACCTGGACAAAACGCACATGGCTGGGGGCACTGATTGTCTGACACTAGAGGGAGAATAGACAGGCGCAGGTAGACAAGAACACACTTAACAAAACAAAGGAAAGCTAGGAAAACACAACAAACCAGACCACAATGGAACAAAAAGTAAACAACACCACAAAAAAAAACAAAAAAACAACAACCCTAAACTCAAACCATGACAGAAATGTGGTGTAGCAAAACACTCTATTAAGTGGTTAGGCAGCGCAGTAGTCTAGGGTGACCAGACCTCTCGTATTGGCCAGAACAGTCCTGATTATGAGACTTGGGTGTGAGGTCCTGGTCGATTTCGCCAAACTCATTTTTGTAGCTTTATTATGCAGGTCCCTTCCCAAGGTCCCATATTTTGCCATGTGTATTTCAATTACACAGTGGTCATAGCAATTCATAAGATAAACCAATTAAAAGGGAATTTAACTGTTAATAAATTACTTCCTATTAACTTAACTTAAAATTCTCATGAAATGACAGTGTCCCGCTTTTTCATTTTGAAAATCTGGTCACCCTAGTCTCGCTTCAACCGTGTTATGTTACAGCAGAGAGTAATCAACTGTGAACAGCAAATTAGCAGGTAAATCGATAAGTGTCTAGAGAGAAAGTAATACAACAGTTACATGGAAAGCACACTAGTCCTAGCATCAGCTGAGGTAAGCATAAAAGGCCAGACGCTCATCGAAATCAGAGAGAGTTCCTGTTATGGGCTAAGGGGCACAAGTGACTTAAAAAAAAACAGTGACGAGAACAAACATAAAGCAAATGTGTGTTTTGTTAAAGGGGTTAATTTGTGGAATAATAGGGAATCAGAATTGGAAAAAGTCTGAATCACTTGTGTTCAAAAAGAGGTTCAAATATATAGTGTTAGAAAAATATACAAATCAGGAATGAAAGAATGTATGAGTGTATATGCATGCTTAAAGTATATGCATATTTGGTATGTATGTATGTATATATGTACAAGTACCCACATATGTACAACAACAAAATGCATATGCTACTCAGAGGGATTCTACCTTCTCATGATAGGCAAATATTTCACTCCGCATGACTGTCATACTTCACATCCCCAATGTCCAAGCCTCAACATATATAGCTTGTCCAATAAATCAATGAATGAATGAATCAGGGGCGGCACGGTAATAGAGTGGTTAGCACGTCCGCCTCCCAGTTCTGAGGACACCGGTTCGAGTCCAGGCTCTGGCCTTCCTGGGTGGAGTTTGCATGTTCTCCCCGTGCCCGCGTGGGTCTTCTCCGGGTACTCCGGTCTCCTCCCACATTCCAAAGACATGCATGGCAGGTTAATTGGGAGCTCCGAATTGTCCCTAGGTGTGCTTGTGAGTGTGGATGGTTGTTTGTCTCTGTGTGCCCTGCGATTGGCTGGCAACCAGTCCAGGGTGTCCCCCGCCTACTGCCCAGAGCCAGCTGAGATAGGCGCCAGCACCCCCCGCGACCCTTGTGAGGAATAAGCGGTCAAGAAAATGGATGGATGAATGAATCAATGAATGAATGAATCAATCAATCAATCAATCAGATTATCTGTATATGTAGGGCTTTTATTTTATTATTATTATTATTATTATTATTATTATTATTATTATTATTATTATTATTATTATTATTATTATTATTATTATTATTATTTATGTACATGTGTATGCAATGGATAATGGTTTACAATAGGGGTGGGAGGGTTAGGATTAGGGTTGACAGGTTTTTTTATTATGCAAAACATCTGCCTTTATCATGCCTCCAAGGGGAGGGGAGTTGGCCACATTTTAATCATCTGAAATAGGAATTGTGTTGTCGCAGTAAGAGATGAATGTCAATTCCATAAATGAATGATATTCACATTCAGAAATGACATATACAGAATGAACTTGGCTATCAGTTGTACAGACTGAACATGTGACACCATTAGTGTGCACTGACTATTGGTACTTCTTAAACCACGTATCTATGGAGATGATGAATTACATTAATATCTGCTAATGTAAGCAGGAACGAACCCCCTCAAAATATGATCTGAGTCATAAAGCGGTTTAAGTCCTTATTAACTACAAAGGTCAAAGCACCAGACCACCCGGGATAGCTATTATGGTAATTAAACTTATGAAAGGTAATGGATGCCCAATTTAGCTTTTTTCAGGCAATATAACCTTGGCAAACTGCTATGTATATACTCGCAGCAGTATCCCGCTCTTATGTATGAGATTCTGCTTAGCCTGAGGTGATGACAACAACAAAAAAGTCACAATTAATTAAGTTTTATGTCTTTGTATTATTTTTAGTCTGTTCATAAGAAAGTTCTCCAGTAAAGGTCTACATTAGATTCATAAATACAGTTTACAACAATGGAAGCAGATATTGACATTTAATAATGTATTGTTATCCAGAATTTGCTCTAGCTAAGAACATCCATCCATTTTCTTGACCACTTATTCCTCACAAGGGTCGCGGGTGGTGTTGGAGCCTATCTCAGCTCTCAGCTGTTTCTGAGCAGTAGGCGGGGGACACCCTGGACTGGGTGCCAGCCAATCGCAGGGCACACAGAGACGAACAACCACCCACACTCACAAGTACACTTAGGGACAATTTTGGAGCGCCCAATTAACCTGCCATGCAGGTCTTTGGAATGTGGGAGGAGACCGGAGTACCCGGAGAAGACCCACGCGGGCACGGGGAGAACATGCAAACTCCACCCAGGAAGGCCGGAGCCTGGACTCGAGCCGGAGTCCTCAGAACTGGGAGGCGGACGTGCTAACCACTCCATCACCGTGCCGCCCTTCGCTAAGAACAAATCCTGGGAAATAAAAAAATAAAAATAAAAAATTAAAAAAAATAATAATTTGCCAGTTGGTCATGTAAATATTCTGCATATATTGTGCAGTCCTACCTCTTAAATTGCATACCTTACTGTCACCATGTTTCATTGAACTTGTGGTTAAGATACTAATTGCCTTTACTGTATGAAGTTGTAAAACGTATACCTCTAAATAGAAAACTTGAAAGAAACTTCAAAAAGCCTTAATTTGTGACATCACAAGACGAGTTCAATATTCGATGATTTAATTCCAGGTGTGGGTTCTGCTTTCTTTGTGACACTTTTACAGGTGTGACAAACATAATACAGCCTTAGAAATTGCTTCCAACACTCATTGCTATACAGGTTTTCAAGAAATGCTGCTCACTCAGTTGTGATGAGGACTATAATTACAACTCTTTATTTTAAATTACAACTGTAATTGCAACATTTCTTCCATTCTTGAATTAATCCAATCTATCTATTGCACTTGTGTCACACTATTAATTTTTATGTTAAAATAAGATGGCAAAAAAAACAAACAAAGCAATATTAGTTTTGTTCTTGTTTTACTTATCTTATTCTTTACTGCATGACCAATTTATGTTCCATGTACAGCACTTTGTATATAGCAATGCTTGTTTTAAAGCGCTTTAAAGTTGAGTGGAGAATACAGTGTACAGGAAACACACAAATTGTACTACATGGACGGCAATCGATTCGTCAATATTCCACTGCTTATCCTGTGCATCAGGGACAATATGGATGATATTACAGATGACATTTTTCTTAGGGCTGTCAAAGTTAAAGCGTTAAAAGATTAATTAATCACAGAAAATTGTCGCATTAATCACGCAGATTAATTGCACTATTTTTTCTGACTGCACTTGAGCCTTGAACGTAACTGCGGATGGTTACATTGAAGGCTGCGCAGGTCAGTGATGAAGTCAATGCACGGCATTTCCTACGCCTGTTGTTCCAAAATGAGCGGGCTGACTCCAGTTGGTGTGCTCGGTGGTAAATTTCGCTTTAAAAAACACTCTGAAGGAACTTTAGATAAAACAAATGTATTTGCGTTTAATTAATAATTGCTGAATTGCACCCAATTGATATGATACTGTTACGTTTTGAGCAATACACGCATGCATGCAATTGCGTACATGTATTTAATCAATGTTTGCAAATGACATTCAGATAATAAAATGCGTTAATGTCAAAATATTACGGTATTTTGTATTCATTTTATATTACGCAAATAAGCAAGTAATTTAGATGATTAATCGTGATTAATCAAAATTAAAAAGTGTGATTAATCAGATTAAAAATTTTAATCGTTTGACAGCACTAATTTTTATCCTTTAAAGATATTTACCTGATATATATATTTTTTTTCATTAAAGCAAGCTTTAGTATTTCATTTGAAATTATTCATAACATTTGCAACCTGAGCAACCTTGCAGAGACTTGATGGAGAGTGGAATAGACAATATTTGACAGCTCGGATGTTGTGTCAAGAAAAAGCAATAACAACTAATTTCAAAATGCATATGCTACTCAGAGGGATGCTGACTTCTTGTGATAGACAAATATTTGAGTATGCATGACTGTCAAACTTCACAGCCCCAATGTCCAAACCTCAACATATATATATATATATATATATATATATATATATATATATATATATATATATATATATATATATATATATATATATATATATATATATATATATATATTATCATCATATCAATCAATCAATCGATCAATCATACTTTATTTATATAGCACCTTTCATAGTTTAACCCAAAATGCTTCACTAAAGAAATAAGACACAAACATTGCTTCTCATCCACCCGCATTCTGTGGCCCAACATCTGTGGGTAAAAGCAGTTGTAGTTTAAAAAGATTGTTAAATACATAGCATGGCTGCTGAGGCAAGGCTGAACACAGAATGGAGTGAAAAAGCGCCATCGCGGAGAGCCGTCAGCAACAGGAGCTGCGAGCAGCTTGTAACCACGGAGACAGAGCCGCACAAACAACTGCCCTGCCCCAGGCCGACGGAGGAATCAGGACCACTGGCTGAAGACCGAGGCCAAGACCCCCCCCCCGGCAAATCAAATCTTATCAAAATGCTAACATCCATCCATTTTCTTGACCGCTTATTCCTCACAAGGGTCGCGGGGGCTGCTGGCGCCTATCTCAGCTGGCTCTGGGCAGTAGGCGGGGGACACCCTGGACTGGTTGCCAGGCAATCGCAGGGCACACAGAGACGAACAACCATTCACACTCACAAGTACACTTAGGGACAATTTTGGAGCGCCCAATTAACCTGCCATGCAGGTCTTTGGAATGTGGGAGGAGACCGGAGTACCCGGAGAAGACCCACGCGGGCACGGGGAGAACATGCAAACTCCACCCAGGAAGGTCCGAGCCTGGACTCGAACCGGAGACCTCAGAACTGGGAAGCGGACGTGCTAACCACTCGACTACCGTGCCGCCACAAAATGCTAACATAGAAAAACATTTTAAATGTTCGATTTCCTTTTGCAGCAAGTTAAATAACAAGAAAAGAAGAATTGTAGAATTCTGTATAACAAATCTAAGTAATAAATTGTTTCATGCACACTGCACCACAGATTTTTTATAACATTTAGAATGGAGGTTATTTCAATTTCACATCTGCGGAACTCAGCACACACGACCTATTAAAATCCTAATGGCAGTTTGCCAGCCCTAGACAGCCAAGGGTGAAAACATAAGTGACCTCAAAGAGTGGATAACATGATGATGTGATCATAACCTCAAATTAAAATTCACTTCAAACTGGAGTTTATAACCTTGTGGTTCTGGGGCAGACGATAGGTTGAGAGACTGAACCGAGACGAGAGTTTAATCTACTCTTTATCTACAAAAGCTCATCGAAACTGTAACACCCTCGAGTGGTTTAAATCACTGACTGCCACATGTACATACAGCTTCTTCTTATTATGCATTGATGTGTACTGTATATACTATATACTGCACCAATCATGGTGCATTGTTTTCTGAAGCTGGGTCATAATTGGTCGTTATTTGAGCCCTGAGATACTGTGATCTCGTTTTCAGTCAAAAGCAATTGAAATGACAAAATGTGAGAGGGATAAAAACGAATGGATTGTGTTGCTTCACTCATATTCCACAAATGCAATATAATAAAGAATTTTGAGGGGGCTGACCTCCCCATTAATTGGTATTGTTTGTGATCAAAAAGCAACTAAACAACAACAACGAGAGGGATTGATGTTGTACCCACCGACCTTTTTGAAACTGATTCAGTCTCTGGTCCAGTCATTGTTTTCCAAAGTAAAAGCAGATGTTTATAAATGTCGTATTTTGATTAACACAAACGATTATCATTCTGCTTCAATGAAGGACTACATAAATCAGAGAGTAATTACTCCTTTTGTTTTGCAAGTTCCAGACACGTATTAATTTGCCTGCTATTTTGCCGTTCAAAGTTCTCTTTTCAAGCCACGATTCTGTGAAAAGTGGACCCGAGCACTTAATCCCAGTGTTTAAACGTGCCAGCCATGTCAATATTAGGTTAGCTTAGCAATTAGCATGGCTTCTACCTTTGTCAGAATACTAGTCAGAAATGTAGCTTATTTGCTGCCACAGAGGTGATGATTAAAGATTTCGGAGCAACTCCACAACCATTTAGCTGTAGCAATAGTTAGCTGAAGAGTGTTGATAGTTAATTAAGATGTATTGAGCTTTGCTTCAAATTCTGACTACCTACGATGGATGATGTGAGCCTCGTGAAGCTCAGTTGTTTTGCTATTCAATGTGTTTTAATGAGGTGCAAAATCTATATTTTATAGATGTGTATATATTCACCAGCTGAGATAGATAGATAGATAGATAGATAGATAGATAGATAGATAGATAGATAGATAGATAGATAGATAGATAGATAGATAGATAGATAGATAGATAGATAGATAGATAGGTAGATATTCACAAATTTTTCGACGCCTTGCTAAATCAAGGGCAGACTATATTTGTTATGCGGTTTGCGAAATATCAGATTTCTCACAGCTACGCCACTCCTACAGTGAGTGGAAGCACTCCATTTGCCACCTCCATCAGCATGATTAACAACTACAGCTGGTTTACTTTGATAACGCTGCAATGCATGATGGGTGAGAGGGCCCCTAACATGCGTAAAAGACTTAAAGTGGGCAGAAAAGAGAGCAGGCAAGTGGTCAGGAGGTACAAGCAAGCTGTAAAAGCTGATCTCAAGGCTTTTAGGACTACAGTATTTGAACTACTTAGCCCAAAATGCTCCACACGGGAGAGTGTTTGCCGACAGAATTTCCATCTACTGCAGGCGAGGAAAGGTAATGGGGAGCATTAACAACAAAAAAAGGGCCCTCAAGGTTTCAAGATGGTTGTATGAGAGGCGAGACTTAAGTGTGTGCATGCTGTGTGTGTGTTCCGCTTTCGCTTTGACCTTGAGGACATAGAGTAAGTGTATTCACATGTCATTTTCCCAGCAGGCCATATTCACATATTACTCTCTCTGTATTCACAAATATGTGCAAAATTCTGATGCATGCAAGTGTTCACACACGCCGCGGCTGATGCAAATAGGACGTGTGATTTTTTGGAGTGTTGGCAGGATGCCAGACAACTGCTTAATGTTTCAAGATGAAGAGAAAACATGACAGGATTTTTTTTTTATTTCATTTTTTTTAAAACCTTTCTGGTCACTTCCTCTTTACAGCTTGTTGTATTTTTAGCTTTCTTGTTTACAGCATCTAGGTGTGTTGTAACCTTGACACTACCCATATTTAAGAAGATAAGCAGCAAATCCTTCCACCTTTATGGGTGTCTTCGTGTGCCCCATGCTGTCACTGCTCTTCCTGATATGAGCTCAATGCTTCAAGGCATATTGTCAGGCTGAGTGCTATAGTGCAAACTACTTATAAATATTGACTCCATCCATTGTTTATGACATTTGTCTTGTCATTTGGGTCGCGGGTGAGCTGGCTCTTAAAGTTTCAGGTTAATTTGGACGAAGATTGGGCGATACCAACTGGTCGCCAATCGAAGGGCACAATCATTCACAACCACAGTCCAACCACTGTGAGCAATTTAGAGTCTTAAATTATGCTAACATGCATTTTGGGGATGTGGAAACTTGTGTATCAATGTATCACTTGATATAAGTGAACAGACTGCTACGTGCGCTGTACCGTATTTTTCAGATTATAAGTCGCAGTTTTTTTCATAATTTGGCCGGGGGTGCGACTTATACTCTGGTGCGACTTATGTGTGAAATTAACACATTATTATATCATTTCACATGTTATTTTCACACTAAACCGCAAGAGGGAGCTCTAGGCCTGTGTTGGTAAGTTCAACATTGCCGGTAGAAGAGGGAGCGGCCATCGTCTACCTCCCGAGTTGGGGGAGTTGTTTAAAAGTGACACCGAGGATGAAGATTTCATTGGATTTAGTGATTTGGAGTGAAACTGATAGTTTGGTAAACTTGTTAGCATGTTCTTTATGCTAGTTATATGAATAACTTGTAGTGATGGGAACATAATTCACCCACGGAACGTTGGGACGAAGGGAAAGTTCCGGGTGGGAAGGTTTTGTTATGTGGAAAAGGGGAGTTAGCATGTTAGATTCCAGCTGAGTGGGGAGTTGCTGTTAAGACCTCAGAAGCTGATGTCAATAAAACGCCAGCCTTTGGCTCCGTGCTTTAACACTCCGCCTCCGACTCCCGTCACTGCTTGCTACAAAATCTTAATATGTTACGTCGTTACTGACAGTACCAGGCATGTCAGTCATGTAACGTTAGTATACCGTACACTTATTCAGCCTGTTGTTCTCTCTTTTATTTTAATTTTAAATTGGCTTTCAAGGTGACATGTATGTTTTTGGTGTTGGATTTTACCAAATAAATTTCCACCAAAAATGCAACTCATACTCCAGTGCGACTTATATATGTTTTTTCCTTCTTAATTATGCATTTTTTGGCTGGTTTGATTTATAATCCGGAGCGACATATAATCCGAAAAATACGTTTGTTTTTGTTTTGTTTTGTTTTTTACTGTGTTTGACCTTCTAATTATGCGTACTGTGCATATAACACATTTTTATGACTTTCCGGCAATAGCAGCTCTGTCTGTCTTGCTGCCTTTTAAACCACGGAAATAGGCATGTGCATCCGAGCTCCTTAAAGCATTGGTTTAGAAATGCCAATTAGATGACAGTGACGTCACGGCCCC
This sequence comes from Festucalex cinctus, assembly GCF_051991245.1. Taxonomy (NCBI): domain Eukaryota; kingdom Metazoa; phylum Chordata; class Actinopteri; order Syngnathiformes; family Syngnathidae; genus Festucalex; species Festucalex cinctus. The sequence goes on along the minus strand of NC_135423.1, from coordinate 22,334,729 downwards.
ACACGACTTGCAAACCAGAACCACCTCAAGACTGTAAACACGGCACTGAAAGAGTGTTATGAAAAATCAACCACTCAGAGGCAAGCAAGGCCGTTCTGGCATGCTCTTAAATTGCCCTTTTGTGTGGATGTGCATGTGCAGTTGACTGGTGACAACTCCCGGGTGGACCCCGCCGCTCCCTCAGTCAGCTCGGATAGGCAGCTTGTCCAGTTAACTGCAACACTGATGTGGTCAGGGTTAAGGAGCTTACTGCACTTAGTTATCATGGAGCCCACTGCAGGGTAGGGCACAGGATTGCCCAGTGACGATGATGGCATGGCGCAAGCTTGCCCATATTTGGTGATGGATGCTAAGCGGCCTATAAGGAAGTAGCCTTGTACCATTTCCTGATTTTTTTTCAACATAAAGTAGGTTGTGCAAGTCACCAAGATATTTGTCACTGTTACAATGGAAAGCCCTGACTTTACTTATAATACAACCGAGGTGCTACATCAAAAGTAGTGCAGATCTCCTTCCATCGCTGTGCCTTGTTTTACCAGTTCATGGTGCATCATCGTATCTCAGAGCTAAAGAGTGGAACTCTGCATGGATAATGGATTTGTCCATTTGCTGCTTTCTATTTTTTTCTACGCACAAAATCTCAGTGTGAAAACATTCTCTGACACCATCTCTCCTATTTGAAACGCTGAGATGTCATGAGAGGCAGGCACCCAATTTGTGCACCACAGGCCCCCACGTTATGGCGCTGGGCCGTGGCAGTTTAAACACAATGGATGGGTTGATCAATGTTGGTCAACGTCTGGGCTAAGTACAGTATGAAAAGGTTTTTAATCAAAGTAGATGGGTGCATAATTTATTTGATTACCTGGGAGAAATCATATTGCCTCATATTACATTAGAAATCATGTACTTAAGTGACAAATGTGTCGTTTTAACTTCATGCATTTTAAGCATTGTTTTATTAATCTTTTAGCATTATTCGGTCATTCATATACTGTACAGTACACAAACAGATTTTCTGTATAATAATAATTAAATGCCTCACCCTTTGATGATGTGTGTACATTTGTTTTGTATGAATGCCCTTTTTTTTTTTTTTTTTTTAACTCCATGCTACATGACTTCAGAAGCATTGACTTGGGAGGTTGCATTTTAAATTCCTAAATCCGCACAAATTGAAAAACCTTTTTCTTTTTTAATAAACAAACAAACCACAAACTATCCCACTTTACATTTGATGGATGACTAGTTCCATAATAACGTGCCAGGTAGGTTTATGTTCATGTGGGTGGCTATTTATATGCTGTTTCGCCTTTGAATACTGTATAGATAAGGGGATGTTTACATCATAAAACCACCCAGGATTATGTGGCGCTTTTGTTGTTTGATGAAATGGACTACGTTTTATGACATTGGTTAGCCATTTGCATAGCAAGGGGAAAACATCACTACGGATTAATACTTGTCTGCAACAGGATGAGAGATATTTGTTGTTGTTTAAAGCATTCCTCACTGGGATCGTTTTGTGCCACGCAATGCTGAAAGTTGCAAATCTTGTACATCTTAACCTTTTTTTTTTTTACCGTGGGCCCAACGTTTCCTGTCCAAAGCGGTCCAGGGCCAATTCAGAAATTATGATTTATGTTGACTTATTATTGTTTGTATTTAATAACCAAATTAAATCGAGTTTAGGTTTATAAAATCATTATCAAATAACATGATACAATGTGGTCATCAAAGACAATTATTTATGTGTAAACACTGACACCCAGCAAGATGCCCAACAAGCAAAGAATTCCTAAATCAAATTAAGCTTTTCACCACAAGAATAGTAATTTTACCTCATCAAAAAAGATGTTTTGAAATGGCAAATAAAATTATGAGGTGATAAAAAAAGGTGATATTTTGTTGAATGTCAGAACAAGAGGTTTCTCTGAATATGAACAGTCAACAGTTTTCTTTCAAACTCCTGATTTTACATTCACCGCTTAATGGAACACTTGGCCCTGCTTCTCAGACACAATCAGATCCAGTCTGAGTGGAATGGGTGAAAGGCTACTTCTCAGAGTAACCTCCAGAGTTGCGCTGAGTCTGTTTTGGGCTTTGGCTTAAACATGTATGGTGGAAGTGACATCAAAAGTTGAGCAGTATTTGGCTAATTACTGCTGCCGAGAGGCTTGGCATGCTTCTAAATGAAATTAGCTTTATGTGGATGTGTCATTTTTCAACTAAATGGGCTATGGGGGGTGATCTGGTAACCTTACTCTCGCAAGATGAATTCTCACGGTATTTGTGAGTTCACAAACTCCGGAGAAGACATTATATACCGCTCCTACAGATAACCACTGTTCACGTACCACCAGCACCATTGTTTTTGGGGGCAGGATATGCAACTGTGACGAAACCAGGAAGCCAGCGCCGACGCCGGGGCTAACAAACAAACCCAACATGGACGAATGGACACTGCAATTAATTCTGTTCTCACAGAATTACGCACCATTTCCTTGTTGACTGTTGAACAGCGAAAGGCGCTTCGTGCATTTCTAGCTGGTAAGATGTTTGTGCTTTTCCCCCCTTTGACAAGAACGAAGAAGAAATTTTCACCCGTGGCCGTGATTGGTTAAAACAAACGTGTAGAATGCATCGTCCAGTCAGCTCGAATTATTGTACAGAATGTCCCACCTTTTCCCGACGAAATTACTGTGGAGGTACCAGAAGGATTGCCAGGTTAGGGGGCTGGTATTCGGTTTAAAAAAAAAAATACCCTGCTATGTGGTGTACAAGGCTGCAATTGAAAGATTTCCTTGGCCCTTGTGGCCCATAGTTACAAAACTGAAATTGCTTTGCGGCCCACTAGATGGCGCAGGCGGCCCAAGGTTGCGAGGCCCAATGGTTAAGAATCACTTTTGTAGATGATAGCATATGTTAGAAAATGTACTTTCCCAAATGGCTACAGTTTTCTCAGCACACTAACAGAATACCAACGCTTGAATGTCTGGAGTCTACATCAGAAAAAGGCATCCGATTCGCCATTTTATCCAAAGGTTGGATTGATCATATGTGAAAACAGTCTTGTTCAAAGTTTGATTATCACCGGCATCACTATTCTTGGAATGGAAATCTACGTGGTTTTAAATATTCATGAAAAAATCAAAAGAATGTGAGTATTTTGCAAATATAGTGAAGGGATTTGGGCTTCATCTGATATTCTTCTCTCTCCTTTCCAAGGACACCTTGCTTCCTGGTAGAACACAATCACCAGTAGGTGACATGCCATTTACAATACTTTACGCCATCATAAATCTGAAAATGTTTCAGAACATTTGCATTGTAAATTGCTTCCCAAATCTCTAGTACCGTAACAGAATCACCGACCACACAGAAACATTGATACTGTGTCATTGCTAGTGTTAATTTTGTCTGCCATTTCTAAATTTAGTCTTGGTTTTAGTCCTATTTCAGTCACGCTTGTTAGTTTTTATCACAGTTAGTTAACCTCATCACATTTTTATTTAGTCAATTTTTAGTCGACTATAAATCTATATCTATATATCTATACTACTACTATACTATAAATACTATAAATCAAGCATTTTAGTTTTTATTTTAGTCCAAAAAAACAATTTTATTTGTCTAGTTTTAGTCAGCAAAAACTGTCAAAGTTTTAGTCTAGTTTTAGTTAGGACAACAATTTTTACCACTGTGTGTGTGTGTATATATATATATGTATATTTTTGTCAGCAGATTTATTGAACCTTTTCAAACCTGTTCTTGTTTTTCTTATCTTATTCTTTACTGCATGAACGATTTCTATTTCAGATACAGCACTTAGTATACAGCACTGCTTGTTTTAAAGTGCTTTATAAATAAAGTTGAGTTGAGTGTCATTGTCACTATTTGAGCTGTCCTTGGCTATAGTGTGAAGCAACCTGCCAAAATCTGCCAGTTGTGTGGATAATATCAGCTAAAAAAACATATATATATATATATTAATGAAAACAAAGTAATAAAAACAAATAGGTCAAAGATTTTTTGGATCGACCAGTCTATTCAAATGCCACTACTGTTGTCTGCTAAAGAAAGTCCACGTAGAATTTTTATGATGTTTATTTATTCTGAAGAAACCTTGTCTAACGTATTATCACCTGCAAAAATGTCATTTGGCATCATCATCATGTTGTAATCATTTCTGTTCAGTGGACCTGCCTTGAACAGAGATATTTCTAGTGGTTGAGGTACACAGTAGTACTTTGAATGTGCTGCTAGATCTATAGAGCTGTCAAATTACATTTCATTGTTCAGCAACAATGGCTTTAAAACTCTCTATCCTATTTTTTTCTGCCTTGTATGTTATTGGGAATGTTGAAAGGCCCTCTGCATTTTCTCTCAGATGATGGGGTGAATTTTCCCTTTGTGTTATTTCTTGACATAGACGATTGTATCAGCAAACAGAAAACAGCAGGTCACGTGTACAAACACAACACCTCTATCTACCCCCCACAGCTTGGCAAGCTGGCAGAGGATTTGGCAAGGTCTTGTTCCCTTCTCCAGCAGTTCGAGGAGTAGGGGATCATTTCCGACCCCAGCCAAAGCTGAGAGAAACTGAATGCGGTGAGAGGGGGAGCGGGAGACGTCAGGATAATCCTCCAACAGCTATAGTAAGTATCGCAAGAGAAGGAGAGCAGGGAACAGCAAAGTAGAGAAAGTCAAATGAATTTTTGCACTTTTTTTTATCACCTGACTTTTTTCCATCACAATGTCAATCCACATTGGGGAAAATAAGCTGATTAAGTTGTTCTCCTATCAAAAAAAGGGATCGCTTTTACCTATTTCCTGGACTGCAAATAGAGAAGCTGTATGAAATTGTGTCTTCGTACAAAAACTTTTTGACAAATCCATGAGTGATTGAGGTGGCAGGAAAAGAGGCTTTTGGGTGTCTCTGTCAAAGTCACTGCTGAAGAGCCATATTTGCACATGGGGAACAACACCCTTAAAAGCTCAGCTTAATAACAAGTGTGATAGGAGAACATTCCAAAGCAGCAGTTTCATCAGCACGTACACAGACAAATGCAGTGACTATTTAACTGAAATCATTTCGACAAACACAAACGTTTTGATTTTGGGCACTATTCTTTTGAATACGTCGCTTTTACAAAAAATGTGAGTCATCTATCAGTCAGCTGATTTGAACCTGTCTTCAGTGGTGTCCCACTTTCTGCATTAGTGTGGAAGTCACAATGAGAATTAGAACAGATGCAAAGAATAATTACAAAGAGTAGCACAGAACTTATTTTCAGACAAACTGTTAACACAATATGATGTGTCATATCTGTGTTTGTCTATCTCAGGGGTGTCCAAAGTCTGGCGTCACTGAACCGTGCCGCGATCCGCTCAGTGAATTTTAGGCGACAAACACTGTGTGCTTATCTGTTTCATTCCACATGTTGAATTATAAATCCTTCTAGGTCAGGGGTGTCCAAACTTTTTCATTTGAGGGCCACATACAGAAAATCAGAAGGACGCAAGGGCCACATAATGTTATGAAGAGAAATTGTGTTTAGTTCTAAAAATTGTACAAATAATTTACTTGTGCTTTTGCATATTTAGAAAAATGCGACAGTATATAAACCAATTTATTCCAATTTATTTGTAATATGGCAGTAGGGTTATTATAGTTTTGGAAATTTTCATTTTAGTTTTTATTTTGTTTTGAGTTATGTTTTTTTTAATTTAGTTAGTTTGAATTGGTTTTCAAGGTGGGTCTGTTAGTTTTTTTTTATTAGTTTTAGTTCTTTAATAAATGCTTAGTTTTAGTTTAGTTAGTTTCAGTATTAGTTTTTGTTTTTTGTTGTTTTTTTTTTAAATGTGTATTACTTGTGCGTAATATTTTAAAAAACACCATGGGCGCAACGTCATTAGTCCTGTTTATATCAAAATAAATCTACTAAAAATCACATTTAAAATCATCCCCAAAGGCTCATGCATTAAATTTATTACCAAAGACTAAAATGAAGGACATTTTTGCTATAATTATAGTTAGTTTTATTTTAGTTAGCATAAAATATTTAATATTTAGTGTTTAGTATTTAGTAAACATTTTACATTTAAACATTTTTTAGTAAACATAACATGTAGTTTCAGTTAGTTTTCTTTTTTTTTTAATCATCTTCATTTTTATTTTATTTCGTTAACAAAATTGTTGTTTGGAATTGTAGTTTTTTTCGTTAGTTTTAGTTAACTAAAATAAACTTTAATAGCACCTGTGTTGTTCGACACCCTCCCTTCTTACTTTGACTATATCCAAACATTTTTGTTTTTATTTTATTTGAACTGAGTCAAATGCCATTTTTAGCATATGTCGCGGCCCCAAAAAAATGGACGGCGGGCCGCAAATGGCCCCCGGGCCATAGTTTGGAGACCACTGTTCTAGGTACTGTTGTAAAACGCAATATGTATATGGCCGGTTCGGTCATGAAAAATGAAGCGTTCACTAGCTTAAACCCTTGAAATGCGTTAATTTTGCATGTGGAAGCTAACGTGAAAGACTCTTGGATCACTCATGCCATGTATCAGGCAGCTGCTTGTAATTTAATATTTGGCTACGTTCATACTGCAGGTCTTAATGCTCAATTCCGATTTTTTATGTGAAATCATATTTATTTTGAGTAAGCATTACATATTAATTGAGACCTCAGTCTGTCTGCTGTGTGAACGTTATTCGTCCGCAAAGTGACCCGCATGCGCAGAAGATACAACATTACAACGTTGTGTTTGTGGAAATAAATATGTATGGTCCAGAGTGTCAGGGCCACGGACTTTTATAAGTCAGTTGTCGGGGCTTGTATTTTTACTATCTCACATATACAGATGAGTGATGCGTGAGGAGGTAGAAGTAATATTTTGTGAAAATGAAGCGAGTCTTTTTGAGCTCCTCATTTTTTTCCCAAGCTCCTCATTTGACAGAGACCTTGTATTGGTAGTGGGTTGTACATAATTCACCCACGGAACATTGTGGACGTTGGGGAGTTCCGGGTGGGAATGTTTTGTTTGACGCACATACTGAGCAGGAGTTGAATTGCCTGCTCAATTCCCTCCTGCATGTTAAAAGTGAAGAATTGAGGACGAGGAAAGGTGATGTCAATAAAGCGCCAGCACTTGGCTCCATTGTTTAAAGGGATGCTTTACTTATTTAGCCTATGAGAGCAATAAAAAGTTAATATTTTGTCTATAATAAATTTGATATTTTCATTATTTTTCATGTACAATTAGTACCTTTAAAAACACATTTTGCAACTTGCCGTCGACTGAAAATGACATCACAAGGGCTTGGGTAACCAATCATAGCTCACCTGTTTTCTAGGTTTGGTCATGTGACATTCACAAGCTGAGCTGTGATTGGTTACCTGAGCCTTTACCTAATTGTACATGAAAAATAATGAAAATATCCAATTTATTATAGGCAAAATATTAATGTTTGACTGCCAAAAATGGCTAAATAAGTAAAGTATCCCTTTAACACTGCTCGCTCCAATCTCTCCTAATGATGACATCACGTCATTCTCACGCGTAATAAATGAGCCAGCTGCGTGGTTAAATTACTACTATCACCACAAATGTCAACTTTATGCTTCATGATTCAAGTAGGGTTAAATTAAAGTCAAACAAAGTGACGACTGTGACTTGAAACAACTTGATTCACGTACGTCTCCCCAGTAGCCCTTGTGGAGCGCGTTTTGGACTTTTGATGACGTAGAGGTCGGATATGGGGTACATGCCACGGAGGAGGTGGGACACAATAGTCGCACTTCCATCCATGTGCTCCTCAACTGTGCTCCTCAACTGTTCGTTCCCGTTAATGGGTGCGAGTGTATAAGGTGTCTCAGTTCTCCGAGTGCGTCTCAGAGTGCTACCAAATGGTGTAGTTAAAAGTGCTATATAAAAAGCAGTCCATTTACCAGATCTGTTATTATGGAATAATAATATACATTTAATTGACAAAGATTTATAAAAAAAAAATAATAATAATAATAATGAAAGCACCCTATATAGCCTGGAAATAATAATAATGCTTGTTAAATGTTGCCGTAGAGTATTGATGTAAAATGTTTTGAAGAAGATGCATTAAGTAAATTAGAATATAAACAAGAGCTGTTGTTGAAAAAAAAAATGTATAACGTTGTAAAAAAAAATCTATAATTATTCTGTGAAGCGAGTGCAGATTTTTTTTGTATAGAATATCGTTGAGTTTTTTTTGGAAAAAAATAGAGATTTTTTTTTGTTTTTGGCTCATGTCACCAGCCCTATGGCTGATATGAACATATTTACCATAATTGATTTTTAGTGTGACCTCCCTGTACACAGAGACAATAGCAGGAATCTCTCTCCATACTCCAAATTTACAGTATTTATAGTACTGTACATAGAATTGAAGCCTAACAACTGAATGTCCGACTGTTTTCTGTGTTACTACATCAATATGACTGCAATGTCATCAAAACTATCCAGTGCCCTCAGACCTCTGCATAGTACTGTATTACATACAGCTATAGATACAGTAAATGGATATTTCCCTTGGGCTGCCAATCAGAGATTGTCATTATACTTGTCTGTGATGAAGACTGGAGGTAGCGCTCATCCTCCGTTATGTGAGTTCAGGACCATTTCAGATTGAGATTCAGATTCTGTTATTAGCTGCCTTTGATGTTAAGAAGCCTTGTTAATCACAAGGATGAAATAAGATGTGCATGTGCTGACTAGTGACTATTATAGTCATACGACCTTTACTGGATAGTGTTTCTGAAAAAAAGTCACCTTTGCAGAAAAATTAACTGCTATATTGTTATCAGTATCAACTACAAAACTGCTTGTATTAATAGCATTTTTTTCTGCTTAAATTAATTCAAATGTGTGTTCCAATGTGTTATAGCCCTTAAAGTATAACAGATATTTGAACCTACATGGAGACAGACAAAAACAATACTCAAGGTCATATACTGTGTTCTTTAAACTTTGTGTAAAATGATTTCAATCATTGCAACTTAAGCCTGGTTCACACAGCAAGATTTTAAAATTGTCGACCGATTTCCAATCTTTGACAGACACCACACGTGAAGAGAAAAAATCACGGGAGTTCCAGTTTTGAACATACCGTGTGTGATGTGCGGCCACACTGCACAATCACACACCACACACGAGCCGAGTTCATTCAAGAATGTGACGGGAAGTCTCGCGAAACCTCTCGAGATTAAACGTGGCTTCCGAGTCGTCAACATGAGTCGATCCTGGTTTTCAGCCGAAAAAGCGGCATAAAAAGAAAATGTCTTGTTTAAAGGAATGTAAATGGGCACTGGCGAGACATCGCTTGCCCTCGGCTCTGTCAGGAGCTAGGAAGTGTGGTGGTGGACCCAAATGCAGGAGGCGGACGAGTCAGGGAGGCAGAGGTGCTCAAAAGGAGTAAATTTAATTAAACAAAAAACTAAAGTGGCAAACAGGCTTGGTGACAAGTAATAACAAAATACCGACGAGAAAAAACTATACAGGAGCAGACTAAACTATGACAACATGAACGTGGGGAAACAAGAATAATGAACCGACCAACACTGAAACGAAAACCGATAACTAAGTACACAGACTAATTACACACGACGAGACACAGCTGGGCAAGACACAAGTGGAAGGGGGTGCTGATTGGTTAGCACATGAGGAAGGGCAGGCAAACACAGGTGGACATGGAAAGGCTTAACGAGACTAGGGAAAACCAGGAAATCAGAACATAAACATGACAAACTAAAAACCCAACAAAAACAAAGCAAAACCCACCCTAAACAGAACCAAAACATGACAGGCTGAAAAATTCACCTATTCGTTGTTTTTATGTTAAGGCTGAAGCCTTAATATAAAAAATATTGCTTTGGTGTAATCTTGATGCCAAGAAAAAAAGAAAAGAAAAAAAAAAAGGAATTGAAGGGATGAGATTAACTTACTCAGTCTGCCATTTTAGCCAGGAAAACACTATTTGTGTTGACGTGTGCCTGGCGGTGCTGGCGGCGCGGGTTGGCCTCCCACCCGGAGACCACGTTTATTTGTGAAGAATGTGTGTGCTTGTATAAAAAAAATAAAATAAATACAAATAATGAATTAATAATTAATTAATAAAAAGAGTAATAGTGTGAGCAGGGACTTTCTGCTGCGTCATGACTGTTTTGATTTTAGATTCACCACCGGCTTCCTCGCTGGCTCGCTTTCTGATTGGCTGCACGTCACCGTCAACCGGCTGCGCGGAGCGAAGTCGGGCCAATACAATCCAACATGTTGGCTATCCCCGATTTCAAGTCGGAGGTCCTTCAGAGCGGGAGGCACCGTGTGTGGTGTCAACACACACGGCAGGATTATCTGTTAAGATTATCGCTTGCGTGTCGGCGCATCTTTACGATTGTCGGGAAAGGAAATTCGGGGCTAAAATTGGGCCAATTCTCCTGCCGTGTGAACCAGGCTTTACTGATTCTGTAAGTCCATCTCTCTCCAGAAGGCGCAACACAATGTCCATTAAAATGAAAATGTTGTGCCGAAGTATTTATTTTACCCCGAATGCTGTCACTGATACTGATGCAGACTACACACAGTAGTCACTCCTTGAAAGATGAAGGGAAATAGAAAAGATGAAAGGAAAAGCAATACAATAGCTCACCTCAATAATAACATGAAGAATGAGGAAATCCAATGGAGAAAGATGAAAGGATTATTTCCTTTGTCACTGTGCAAGTTCCCTCTAAAAGCTGCTGAAGGACAGTGATTGAAAGGTATATATAGGCTGTTTTGTGTATTATTATTTTAAACATGACATACATGCACAGCAAACAGCTGCTTTAGACCGTTTTATTTTCACAACATAATCAAACGTTGATATTCAGCTTCAGCCCCTACTAAACACAAACATCTCCATGCACCAAGCTGTGTTTCGACTAGACACACAAGGCAATACTTCAAAAAGGTCCTAAAATAAACATACACACAACACCGCAAATCCACTAATAACCTGCAAGAAAAATACAAACAACATATTTGAAATGATAACTAATGTTTTCATTCAGTATACCTGTATACAGGCAAGGAAGTTCTTGTTGTACGAAGAAGCATCATATTCATAAATATTAAATAAATAGTCTCCCCCGAAAGTGCCTATCTTAGATTAAAAACTTTGCACTACTTGTCTTCAGCGTCCGTGTGAATAAGAACCACCATAATAACCACTATAAATGGGATTGATGCTCTTTCTGTCTGTACACAGCGTAATGAGTGTTCTTTCTGCTCTGTTAGGTTGTTGGTTTTTTCTAAATCACATCTTGTTAGCATAATTTCATTTGCCAATGTGTCTATTGTTGCAGATGCAGTTTGCAGGTGCATATAAATCATTCTTGGATGCGTTTTCAATATGATGTCCTCACATATGTCTAATCAAAATATTCTCTACACCAACGATTCCCAACTGGTGAGCTGGGACCTAAAATTGGGTCACGGACCCATAAAGGCTGGGTCACAAACAGGTATTAAAAAAAAAAAAAAAAAAAAAAAAATCACAGGGGGTCTTCAATGGTACCAACAAAACAATTTTTTGAGGTTACGAACGGCGCACAATGTACTAGTTTGAGCAGTGGCGTAAGAATATGTTCTTACTAGAAGGTACCCTCAATTAACTGTTTTTATTTTATTGGATTTGTTTATATTGTGTTAATGACTTAACTTCTTTGTTAGTTTATTGATTATTGGTTTATTGTTATACTATGGTGCATAGCAGACTTTTTATACATAAGAAAAACGACATATTCAAAGCCCATCACAGCGTGGACTTCATTTTTATTTGATGAGGGAAATTATCATATCAAATCATCTTATGTGCAATTGTGAGCAACTAATTTTCCTTTTATTTTTGCACATAAAGTTGTAATGTTCAACCTGAGTTTCTTGTTATGGTTAGTTATGCTGCTTAAATAAATAAATAAATACGGTATGCTTTCAAAGGCTATTTTTGAAGAATTCATTTTCTTTATTATTGTTCTTCACTTCACAGTGAGTCACAACGTGGGGAAAAAAAACAAAAATGCAGATCCCAGGGTGAAAACAGTTAAGATCCACGAATCTATTCATTTCTGTAGGATGGAGGGAAGCTCACAACTGCCAAAGACGGATACAATAATAAACATGAGTGGTACGGTCTAACCAACAATAGTGTCCTCTGCAAATTATCAAGCATATAGGACATACAATATAGAACAGGGGTTGCCAATCTCAATCCTCGAGGGACGGAGTACTGCAGGTTTTGGAGGTTTTCCTCTTCCAACACAAGCTGATCCCAATCAACTGGATCGTTATCAGTCTTATGCAGAGCTTGCTGATTAGCTGATCATATATCAGCTATGTTGGAGAAGGGAAACATCCAAAACCTGCAGTACTCCGGCCCTCGAGGACCAAGATTGCCTATCCCTGATATAAAACATCAATACCATCAATTTGCAAAGTCAATAATCAAATGTACCACTATGTTCTGAACATTAAATGATCCTAGCATCCTTGCTTGTGAATGACTTTCGGAAATGCTCCTTTTATACAATGTGCTTAAGAGTGCTAGAAATGAGCAATTGGGGGTTGCTAAGACAAACACGTCTGCAGGCTTGATGAAAAGAATTGGGATCAAACTAATCCCAAAATGAAACAACAAAGTTTCATCTCGAAAGAATCCCCGTTGATAGTAATCTTAATTAAAAAGCCCATTTTCTCTTTGACTGTCTGCCTGTTTCTCCTTATGTATACATATCATCCTCTTTTCATCTTTAAGATCAGAATTTGAGGACAAATGGGTATGATTGATGGCTGAGATAATGAGAAATGAATTGCTGATAAAAGCTCGGGGCAAGAAAGGTTGGACTGTGCATGTGAGTGCATGTGTATGTGTGTGAATGGGAGATAGAGGGACCTACAACTCGGTGCAAAGACATTATGGAGGACATGATGGCACAAACCAGACTATCTGCGATATCACAAATTCTCACATCTTCAAATGAAACATTTACACATTCTTACACACATCTGTTTCCTTCTAGCATATGGGTATAACATCATCAAGAGGCTAACCGACTAGAAACATTGTGATGAAATGTCACTGCAGGTTCCAACACATTCATTCACACACTGAGGGTGGCAGTACTTTTTGGACATTTAAATATACGACTAAAATGTTTGCTTGACATAAAAATGACTAAGAATGCTGAAAACTACATGCAGAGAAAAGTAGCAGAAAGGATGTTTATGTCAAATAATAAATACATGACTTGAATGCACACCAGTTGTGAAACCTTCTGGGTCTTGTCCAACAATGTCTCTAAAAAATCCATTCTTCTCCTGTGGGTTGTAAATTTACTGTACGCTTTGCTGTGTAAGCGTTGTATGCAAATGTTCAGTACGGATTTATACAATACTCTGTGTTAAAACTTCCAGGTTCAGATATGTTTTAAACTGTTGTGGCTTTAGACTCAAAGTCGCACTGTATTTTAAACAAACAGACATTGATTTATGACACCCCCCCCCCCACACACACACACACACACAAAAAAAAAAAAAAAAAAACAATGTCATAAATACCTGATTGACCTGGTACTTGAATTTGTCACACCATGTTGTTTTGTTTGAGGGGGAGGGGGCTGTCCACCATCTTGGCACAAATATTATGTTTAGGCTTCCATATCGGTGGGTTGTGGGAGGCTCAAAATTTCACACATTTTCAATAAGATAAAAGACAAAATTATGAATTGCTCATAAAATAAAGACATGCCAAAATGTTTTTTGCTAATCCAGATCACAGTTGCTTGTATTTAGCTAGTAATATTTATAGGAGGTCTCTATATTGTCTCAGCCTGACAGAACAGTAGGAGACAGTTCTGAAAGATACCAAGACTGGATCTCCATTTTAAGGTTTGTTTAAGTAAGCATTAACTGGATTAGACATTCCCATGACAAGCGCACTTCATTTAAATATTTGCCTTGCCGAGTTCCATCAACTCTATTTGGACTTTCACAATCCCTTTTGTACAGAATTGACAAAGGATAGCACTTGGTTAGCACTCCGAAAGTACAAAAGATTAAGAAACTAATGAACAATTTTGAAAAAATGTGTAAGTACTGTTGACCAATGACCCTTCAAAACGAATGCAAGATTGTAATGGACTTTATGCTTAATGCTTGTGTATATAAATTAGCATGGTCAGTAGATTTTATTGTTATTTTGCTTATTGCTTGTCTTCCAAGTTGCAGTGATAATATTTACAAAATGTGAAAATATGAAAAACACACACACACACATTGTAAGGAAACATATACATCAGGGGTGGAAAACTGCGGTCCTCGAGGGCCGGTGTCCTGCAGGTTTTGCAGATTTCCCTACTCGAAGTGCAGCTGATTCCAATTAACATGCTCGTTATCAGGTTTCTGCAGAGTTTGCTGATGAGCTGATCATGAATCAGCTGTGTTGAAGAAGGGAAATATCCAAAACCAGCAGGACTGCGGCCCTCGAGGACCGGATCTCGCCACCCCTGATATACATGAATCCCCTTTCACCATGCAGGATTACAAAGTTAAGGCCCTGATACACCAATCCGACGTCATCCAAATGTGACCGACTCCTACCGCCAATGGCGTTGGCTGGCCTGACCATCGGCACATTACACCGATAATATGACAGAAACACTATTGAGTACCTCGCTGCGTGAAAATTAATACCCCTCCATACCACCGGTGGCGGTGGTCACTATTCCTCATTGTTAGAAAAATGCTACCAGAAAGCACTTTATGGGGATGGGATATAAAAATGTAAATGTAATTTTTCATTTGGTCAAACTGTGGTTAACCAGCAGCAAAATCTGTTTACTTCCTGTTTTGCTGCTACATCAACACTTCCAAATATGGGCATGCTGGAAATGGTCATTTTGCGTTGCCGTGTAACTCTTTCAGAATGAGCGAGTGTAGTGTGAAAAGGGCTTAATAGAGACTTAGGGACCTATTTTCACACCCAACACAAGTCTAGTGTACAGTTTCGTTCTTTTGGTAATTTCGTAGACGCAGGTAGAAATGACCGTTTGCGTCACTTACGAGTGTGAAAGCCATCTTGTTTCCCGACCAATGGAAAAGGCTCCCCTCCTTCCCTTTAACTTCAGCGCAGGTGAGGTGCGCATCTACATGGCAGAAGTGGTCTCACAGGAGTCCATGAAGGAGGTCAGCATGAGCAAAGTACATTTAAAATGAACTGCAAAAAGATCTCCTCTTTTGGATGTAAAGTTGGCCTGACCTCCGTCAGCAATGAGCTCAGCTACAGCCCAACCATAACCAAAACCTAAAATGGCCGATGAGCATTGAGAATTAAATTGACCCCAGAAATAACATACTTTTGAAAAAATAAAATGTCTTGAATCCATCCAATTTCTGTAGCAATTGTGTTAGGGGGCATGAGGAAAATGTAACCTATTCAAGCTGATTTTGGGAGAAAGATGGGACACACCATGAAATGATCACCAGTCAATCACAGGGCTGAATAAGCCCATCCATCTATCCATTCTACCATGTCACAGGTGAGATGGAACCTATTCCAGTGAAATTTGGGCAAGCACAACCTCGAATGAACACCAGTGAATCATTATAATGACACAGCTAGACAAACAACCATTCATACGATGGACAATTTAGAGTTTTAAATTAACCTAGCATGCACTCTTTGGAATTAACAAGGGAACCCCAAATCCCCTGAGCACGGGAAGAACATAATCCAAGCAGAAAGGTCAATGTGTCAAACGAGAACAATTTATTGTGAAGACATGGCAGCCACATGCCCCACCAAGCTTAAAGTAAAAAAAATAAAATAAAATAAAAAAAAAAAACTGTTAATGTACTCCTAGGTAGTGAGCTGCTTTCGAAACACAGTTACAAAACCAAAACATATTTATACAAATTGTGCTCTTTTGTCGTTCACCCAATGAACTGTACAGCCTGACGCAGCCTCATTGAGACACGAGGAAATGAATGAGAGTGATTGAATGGTGAGAAAATTAGAGAAGGACTGAGAGATAACAAGGTGTTTATGGAAGATGCCTTCCTGCAATGTTCCCCCCGGCTCACATTAGGGGAAACATCACTGAGCCGAAAAGAGCGCACTGGGAAATGCACTGCTGATAACGACTGTGATGGGGCAAGATGATAGCAATCATAGTAACCATGCTAATCACAGCCCATCCTCTGAAGACTTTGATAGCATCTCAGGGGTGTGCAAGTGCTTAGAGGAAAATGTTGGTTGTGCCTACTTGTCCATTGTCAGGAGCTTTGTTGCAGTAATAGCCCATCATCAACCTCCCAGGTGGAATAACATTGGAACGACGGATGTTTGTGGTCAGCAGTGTTGAAAATAAACAAGTCAGGACACACTAAAACAGCTATGACACACTGCAAGTATGAAAGCCTTGCCTATAATACCAGACACTTCATTATGTACACCTTCAAAATCAAACATAATGCCAAGCTTCAAAATTGTTGTACTTGAATAAGATCCATCAGTTTTTGTGTAGAATTTCAGAGAGGAGTTAATGAACATGTTAGCAGAGTGTTGAACAGCAAAATCCAGCATATGAAAATTTGTTTTGTCTCTCATGGAGCCAAAAATGTCATCAACATCACAAAATAAAACCCCAGACTATAATGTAGTCAAGACCATTAACATGCAGACTACAACCACAGTCCTGAATTACATTTGTCCGCAGCATTACCCGAGCTGTGACCCTCCCGTACGAAAGCCCAAGTCCTTTGATTTGGATATTTTCCCATAATATTTGTATGTTACTGTTACATTTAAAGTGTATCTAAGTTATTATATATTTGCTAAAATGCTTCACACTCATATGAACTTCAAGTGAACTGCTTTCTTCAGATGAACTGTACCAGACAGTGTGGCTGTGTTTAAAATGAGTCACACCATCTGGGGCAGAAGCAAAAACGAGAACTTTAATTGATAATGGATAATCATATGCTTATTTGAAACACACTTACATCCAAGCAGACAGATATGTTATTTTAAGATAATGCAGCGTTGCACTATTGCGCTTTCCACACCCCTTAGTAGTGCAACGCTATTTTTTATAACCGGCTAGTGAACAATCCCAAATAAAAAGAGAGGAAGTAAGAGAATTGCCAGAGCATCTTTGTAAGCTCGTACCTGGCAACTCTGCTCTCCTCGCTGTGAGTAAAAACGAATAAGTCTTGTCTTCTCATCCTTTTGTTGTCATTCTTATATGTTTTGGTGTGTACACCTAACAGTTACCGACACTTTATGGGAAATGGAGTGGAAATTCATGGCCCAGAATTTTCATAGTGTTTGACTTGATTTTGAAAATTTTGTTTCAAGGTCAAACTGACCGTCAGGGTCAAAATCAACCGCTTACGTGTCATGACATCAAACACACCTGAGCTTTCTACCCATGTTTTGCCAAAATATGATAATATGTTTAAAATAACCCTAAAATGTTGTCTATAGTGGTGTTTCCATCATCCCATTTTTATTCAAATTTTTACCAACTGTGAAAATAAAACGGAATGGAAATGGTACAAATTTTGGGGAAAAATAGGGCTCAAAATTCTCAAAAAAGTTTTTCACACGTTCTGACTGGATATTACGTCACACGTACGTTTATGGCGGACGATAAAGGAAGGTATATGTTTGGGGGGATGACGAAACAGAAATCTTTGTGGGATTAATTAAAAAAGCACATATTAATGCAATTTTAAAGAGAAAACAGCAAAGAAACGCTATGGTTTATCAAGAATTACAAAAGCAAACTCATACATCATCTCACGCGCAGTTCCTGTTGTCCTTCTTTTAAATTACTGGAGGATCACATCTCTATGGTGTATACCGCCACCTACAGCAGCGGAGACCCCTCTCAATATTCGCAAAAGCAGAACAGATGGAAATGGGCATAACTCACATTTCCATTTTGCACATTTTCAACACTTGGATGGAAACCCAGCTTATGTCTTGCAATGATAGTGGAGATTTACTTCATGTTGAATGTTTTTGTGTACATGCATTATAGTTTGTAATATTCTTTAGTTGTTTAATAAAGTTGTGTAAAACATGTAAAACAAGACTGAGAGGCAAAGGATGAAATTGTCACAATGAGAAAATAAGCTTCCTGTCATTTTTTTAGTTAGTCATAGGTGTGTGGACAATGACATTGAAGTTTTTAGATTTGTAATTATTTAATGTAGTTGTAAAGCAACTGGTCTGGACAAAATTATGGTGTTCTTTACATATGTGAATCTTTTTTTTAATTTAATTTTATTTAATCTTTTAAATGGATTCTGCATTAATAATTAATAACCTTGCATATTTGATTGTATATCCATATATATTTTTGCTCTAGTGCGAGGATAAGTGGCCTTGTCTCTCCATCTCGCTGATATTCTATAATCACTTTGCTGAAAGACAAATCAAGATGTCTGTATTAGTTTATGTATGCATATATGGGTAACACTTTATAATAACTACCCGTTATAACTAGTTAATAGACCATTAGTAAACTGTTAATTAATGAGTTATTAATGACTTATTAAATGTTTGTTAACTGTTTGTTAAGGTTTTAAAATGATGTCTATAAATAGTAAAAAATTTATTTTTAAACTGTTAGTTATTGAGCTCTAAATGACTTGTTAACTGTATAGTAATTATTCATAACTATATTTTATAAATTAGTAATACATCGTTAACAAGCTATTAGAAAATTACTTACTAATGACTTGATAAGTATTACTTCATAGTTTGTATAGGTTATTGGGACGTTATTATAAAGTTGCCACTATTCCTCATTTATTACGTGTTAGTAAATGTGGAGTAGTTGCAACTTTAGAATAACGTCCCAATAACATAAATAGAGTAATAACTAATATTTAAGTTGTAGATTAACTCACTTCTTTACAGCAGTTGTTAATAGTTTGTTAACCATCTACTAATACTATACCAGTGAAACTTTGTAGAGGAGCACATGAGTGGAAAAAGTTCAATGGTACGGAAAATTGATATTTAGGCATGGTAAGGCATAGTAATTTTATATTTTAAATTTTACCTTTAAATTCTGTACTTTCAACTTGTTCCACCTGTTTGTTGTTTGACAAAGTTTCATAGTTATTAGTAGATGGTAAACATCTACTATGTAAAGAATTAGCTAATATATAAGTTAAATATTAGTAAGTAGTAGGGGTGTTAAAAAAAAAAATCGATTCGGCGATATATCGCGATACTACATCGCGCGATTCTCGAATCGATTTTTTTTTTTTTTTAGGATTCACACCTTGAGCATGGAAGAATGTTATATGAACGGAACATTAAGCCTTAATATTTTATTTTAATGCTGTTCAAACATGAAACAGATTACAACCTCTATAAGATAAATAAATAATACATTTTCATATAAATCTTACACTCTACAAGCTTACTGATTAGTATTTTCTAAATTTGAATGAAAAAAATCGCAACAATCGACTTATACATTCGTATCGGGATTAATCGGTATCGAATCGAATCGTGACCTGTGAATCGTGATACGAATCGAATCGTCAGGTACTAGGCAATTCACACCCCTAGTAAGTAGCTAATTTATACTATTGGGATATTATCGTAAAGTTGCAACTGTTCCTCATTTAATAACAGTTAATAAATGAGGAATAGCTACCACTTTAGAATAACGTCCTAATAACAGATATAAACTATTAACTGATACTTAACAAGTCATTATTAAGTAATTTACTAATAGTTTGTTAACTTAGTCTTACTAATTTATAATATATAGTTACAAATGATTAATATACAGTTAACAAGTCATTTAGAACTCAATAACTAACAGTTTAATAATGACATATTAACTGTTTATAGTCATAAGTATAAATCCTTAACAAACAGTTAACAAACATTTAATAAGTCATTAACAACTCATTAATTAACAATCAACTAATGATCTATGAACTACTTATAACGGATAGTTATTATAAAGTGTTACCCATATATGACCTCAGAAGAAATTTGGACTGGTAGTTTGGCACGTCTTCGCAACAGCCATCCTGATTGTATTTGAAATGTCTCCTGGCATGTATTTTTGTTATTAAAAGCTATCTCTTGCCCTTGTTCTCCAAGGGCTTGTCTTGTCTACTAGAGTGTTAACATTTTCCCCATGACAGTATGTTAACGTAATACCTTTTTGCACAACCATATGAGGCTGTCAGTCGCAATGATACTTGAGCACCTGTTGACATATACTGTATTGTGGACCACAGTTCATGAGCAACCCGCACCAGCTATCTCAGTTTGTAGGCTTTTTTTTTTTTTTTTTTTTAAGCTTATTCCATAGCTCTTTCAGCTGTCTGTTCGGGGCCTTTATCCTATTGACGGACCCATAAACTTCGGCTGAGACCAAGTTTCCTGACTCTGGGCAGCAGAATTCACTCTAATAAAATGCTTTGGAATTTGACTGTAACCCGAATAAGACACTGTGCTAGATGCAGCAAAGCATCAAAACAGTTTCACCTTTGGCATCATTTTTGCATCTAGAAAGGATAGCACATGTTCATCTCATCTGCCACCCACATTTACACGGGATCCCCTCACATCACTTCTGTTCGACAGCAACTATGTTCTGTGCCTTGCATTCAAACCCATCAAAAGCCCTTGCCCCTCACGAT
>NC_135423.1:22158969-22308969 GCF_051991245.1 Festucalex cinctus | reverse complement strand
ATATTGGGCAAGAAACATTTAGCTTGAAGGGTTCTCACATATTGTAGAAGAATACTATGGACCCTATTTTCATTGATAGGCGCTCATGCATTCGGTGTAAAAACGGCTGCAAGTCTAGTTTAGCATGTTTGTGAATTTGGTAGACCGCCTCGATAGGCAAATGAAGAAGCCGTTTCAATTGCAAACACATTTTCTAATTGTGCTACTCGAGCAAAATGTCAAAAGAAACTGCAAACAATCAGAGCAAGTAGGAGTGCTTCTAGAATGTCCTGGATTTGTTGAAAAAATGTCTCTTTGGTGCTTTTCAGAAAAGGGATCCACAAAGCATGTCCAAAAAAGAGAAAAAACTTAGGCACTCAAAGGGTTAACACGTGAAAGGCCTTTATTCCAACATGGCCAGTTGATTAAAAATTGCCTATGTTTCGGCCTTGGTAGGCCTTCGTCAGGGCAAGCTTGAGCGTAGGCAATTTTTAATCAACTGGCCATGTTGTAATAAAGGCCTTTCACGTGCTAACCTTTTGAGTGTCTCAGTTTTTTCTCTTTTTTGGCCAAAAGAAACTGTTTTGTGTTTGATTTGCACTGGGCACAAAAATAAGGCCCTTTAGTCATCTCCCAGATTTTGGTGTTACTCTTTTCATTGTATCTTCACATGAATTAGATTTCACCAAGTAAAACATGCTGGTTTTAGAACTCAAAATAAGCATACATTTAAAACTAAACCAAGCTTATTATTCATTCTCAGCTAAAACCTTTTGCTACCATCACAATGTCATTGCGATGTATTCAGTCCAGTGTAGCTGAAAATGACCTCGTTAACGAGTTAGAAACAGATAAACACAAACTACGATGAATATATATGATTTCAATTCCCCGTTGTTCATGCAATGTACTTTTACTTTTTTTCCCATGTTGATTGGCCTAGGAATTATTAATAGCTTAAAAACATAGTTAGTTGCCCAGTATTCTCAGTCATTCATATCAAATTCCACTGAGCTTGAGGAACATAATGTATATTACAAATAAAATATCACCATAAACAAATTGAATTGTATACATAAGTAAATGTGGGATTTTCTCCACCGAGGATTTCATGAAATTTTCACATGTTGTGGGATTATTTTGTAGCTCACTGGAAGTGGCGTGTCAGGCACTCAAAAATCCCTCATGTCATCCGCAATCTGTTACTAGTCATCATTGCTCCCACAGCTAATAACCCTTCATCAACATTAAAATCCAACAAACTAGAAAAACAGCCAAGTCCGCCGAGCCCCAGAGCAAATCTCTTCTTGCTTCTCCCTGTGTTTCCAACTGAAAAGATGATAAATGGTATGCAACATTTTTCTATCATTGTCATATCCAGCCATCTCACTTGTAATTGAATTATTACATTATGTGTGTAAAATATGGATGAATAGACAATTGTTTACAGTGTGTGTACATCTGTATGGATTATCACATATTAACATGATCAGGGCTGGGTATTGCCGCCAACCTCACGATACGATACGTATCACGATACAGGGGCCACGATACGATACGTATTGCGATACATATGTATCCCAAATAAGACACTTTTTTTTTTTTTAAACAAAATATAGGAAAATAAGTATACTGAGACACGTGCCATGTTAAGTTTATCAATAAATACATGTTGACATTCTTCCTCTGCTTTCATTTTTCTTAGCAAGACACAGTGTCCAATCACCGGTGAGCTATGTTTGCATTAATTGAAGGCAATTAACTTCAAAGACGCTGCTGGTTTTGATTTTTTAGGTACAATGCAAGCCACAAAGGCAAACGTGAACTGCCGATTTAAAGTTAACGAGCAATATCGATTCTGACGCCTGCGTATCGATACGTACACTCGTAATGCTTAAACAGGTTGTCGCCAGCTTGCAGTGTTCAAAAATACACGTCCATGTAGGAACAATAGATGACTCACAATTAGTTCCGCTTTATCCAAATGGGTAAGTCTGTGCTTCTGGCATTTACCGACAAGAACCACACTTCTGGAGCAAGTAGGAAGCCGACAACTTTATTTGAGTGACATGAATATAATGTATTTTATTTACTGTTTAAAGTTAGAAGCGGAAATGACGTCAATTTTTGCCATGACATCGTACGTGCCATTATTTATTTATTTCAAATGCCATGTATACGGGGGGTAACTCTGTCAGCTTGCGCATGTAAACGTGTTAGTCCGATTGTCCCAGAAAACTGAATTCTGAATATAACCCGAATATTGCCTGCATGTAAACGTAGTCATACTCTCCCCACTGCCCACCTTAAGATAACAAGCACATAGACACATGCACCACCAGGCCCACATACAAAACTATACATAAGCACAAACTGGCACTTTCTCTTTTGCCATTTCTCAACTAAAGTTTAGATAAAGAATCAGGGAGCAAAAATGGGAAAAGGATGGAAAACCTTTCGATTGAAATCAAAAGATGTGGTTTAAGAGGTTGTTGGTTTTTCATGACAGTCGGGTAAAGGAAACATAAAAGCACTTAAGACTCACATCCTAGATTGGCTGCTAAAAGATTAATAGATGCACCAGTAGAACAGAATATAAAAGCTTTTAGAGATACTCTGCCCAAAGGGAGCATCATTGATTCTTTGGTTGGAACCATCACCGTCATTTGGCAAGATGGTATTCAGTAAATGAAGCAAGTGTTTCATGTCAACAGGCCCGGCCCCTCTGTGACCCATGAATGTGCTTGTTAAGGAGGAATGCTATTTAGCAGGCGGGCTTAAAAGTAGCTTCTATTCCATTTCAGATCATTTTCAGGTCATTGTCCGCACTTTAGGTGGCTCGATCGATGTGAGAAAAAAGTGACATCGAAGTGACGGATTGATTATATTGGTGTCTTTTTCAGGCAGCCGCGTTGAACGTGTCTGTTATTATCCTGTGACATCACCACATCATTGAAAGCATCATGCCTTCCATTATGCAGATCAATACCTATTTCACTCATACAGATGTTCAAAGTTTCACATATGTCAGAAGTGAGGGGCATCAATCACGCACAAAACAGAGGTAGATTGTGTGGCACGGTATGATTAGTGTGATGCTCACTGAGCAAGATAGGAAAACCCTAATATAATCCAACCAGGACGGATGCAGTCATGGACAGACATTTGGTATAGATTTACAGAACTCAGAATGAAAAATATCAAGTGTAAACAAGCAACTGATTTCAAGCTATCCACCCACACACAAACATAACGCAGTTCCACCTGCTCATTGGCCCTGGATCCAAGGTGGTGAAGCATGGTTAATTCATTTTCTAGTCATTTCCTGCAATGTATCCTGTTCAGGGTCACTTGTGAAATGGCACCTACCCAAGCTGACTTTGGGCAAGAGGCAGGTAACATCCTGGACTTGCCAGTCAATAACAGGCCATTCCTATTAATAATATCCTTGTGTAAAAATAATTGGTTGTGCAATTATTGTTTCAAAAGTTTAATTAATCTATGTTTCATCCGTGTTTGCCTTTTTTGTTGGCAGCGCTTGAATGCACTTGGTCCACAGTCAAAAGTGAAACTGAAAGAAAGCATGTTTTTTTTTTTCTTTTTTGTTGTGTAGCCTACTTTGTTGTAATAATTTGCCACTATTCTCTAACATTTATTGCTGTGTATAAATATTAAAAGAGTAGTTTGAGCTAGTATGTTATTAAAGGAATATTGGGGCATATTCACTAAGAATGCGCTGCGTCCGGTAATAGCGCGAAATATTGCACCACAACTGCACCCGCAGTCTGCGCCCAGTTACCAACCTATTTACTAAGGATATTGCTCTAATCATATACCGACGCAAACACGCCCACAAAAAATGACAGCTTGGAGCAAATTTGCACCTGATTTACCACACATGGCAATGGATTTGCGCCAAGAACATGGTTGTCATAGTAACAGTTGCGAGAAAGATTATTTATTATCAGAAAGCGAGGTTGGACCGAGAAGCGTTTAGAGCGCCATTAAGCTGTACAGAGCAGAGAGGACGACAACAACGTCATTCATTCATAAAGTACAAATTATTGGTGCGATCGTTTTTATAAAATATATTTTCAGAGGTTGGAGTGGGCGTACAGTATGCATCCGGCACGTAAGAATGATCGTAAAATGCCTTCCCGTTATTGCCAATCAGCCGGGGTTGCGTTATGTGTCCTAAACTAACATGGAAATATTTCCCTCTCTCTCTCTCTCTCTCTCTTTCTCGCTCTTCTCTCCTCTCTGCGTGATCAGCCGCGCATGTTGTGCTGCAAATGGCATGCACTGTCGGAGATCGAGGTGCGTCAGGTTAATACATGCTTTCCAAAAACGTTATTTGCGTCACGCAAACGCGGTGTTGCTATTTGCGCTGGCGTTAGTGAATTAGACGCTGCATATCAATGAGTCTCATTTGCATTGGGGTGGGCATATTTTGCGTCAAATGTATGCAAATTACCTAATTTTTACATGCGCGCAAATAACACTGGCGCACCGTGGCGCAATCTATTCGGCAGAGCACTTAGTGACGGATTTCCCCAT
This sequence comes from Festucalex cinctus, assembly GCF_051991245.1. NCBI lineage: Eukaryota > Metazoa > Chordata > Actinopteri > Syngnathiformes > Syngnathidae > Festucalex > Festucalex cinctus. Next base: position 22,304,433 of record NC_135423.1, on the reverse strand, counting down.
CTGCGTGGGTTATTAGTGAATTAGGCGCTCCCTAATTGCTCCATTTTTGCCGGTTAGCGCGGTGCAAAGGCGACGCAAACCTTTAGTGAATAGGCCCCAGAGTGTAGTATTTAGTGCCATCCAGTGAAGAATTTTTTTTTGTTTATTTAAAAAAAAAAAAAACATTATTTCAATAAAATGCAAAATAAAATTATCTGTCAAATCAACGTACATTTTTTTTAAATATATAATCGTAGGTCTAGTAATCACTAATTATTTTTACATAGGTTGCACCACGTCTTAAAGGAGGCTGATATGCTTCACTGCCATCTTTCTGCTAAGAATTCCCAAAAGAGAAGACGTTCACAAACACAGTTAGCCTGTGGTGGTGACCGCTGCCTACTTTCACAGGTGGTCGTCACTCCCGCTGCTTGTCTCCCTCTGCTTTGCTCTCGCTAGCATATGCTAGCTTTTCCTCGTAGCCGCTGCAACAAATTCTTGCGAGCCAGTCTTGCTCGCTCCTCGCCGGGCTGCTCGCTCGCTCACTGGGCTTGCGAATTGTGGTCTCCCGGAGGCACCGTAGTACGTGCTTTGACCTTAGATCGTTGCTTTCTATTAGTTCACCACAAAAGGGCACTAAATTTGACACTTAAAGTCCCCTTAAAGGCCACTATGTTAAGTCATACTATAGATAAGGCTTTTTTGAGGTAATTTGCGTTGAATGAATAGTGTACAATCATTCAAGTTTGGGGGGGGGGGGGGGGGGGGGTGCTCAAATTGCGTTTGCATTCAGTTTTTGGTAGGGCAAAGCCAGCTAAAAATTGACAGCAAATGTCTATTAGGCACACACATAGGAAATTACAGTACTCTAAAATGTGTTTAGTATTAAAATTTAATGTTGCAATGTAATCCCTACTCTGTATTAAACATGAAAGAAAAAGAAAGAAAAACAGTGGATATGATACATTGCATCTGTTGATAAATAATAAATGGGTGGCTGTATTGGATTCAGGATAACAATCCCCTCTGTGACTTTCTCATTACATCCCTGATGTGTTTTATATTGTGGTGTGAGTTTACCATACAAGCACCTTAGAGGTAAAGCACATCAGCATCTTTGAGGTACTTGGAAAGTACTGACATTGGGCAGCTGAGTTGTGAAGAAAGAAATCACCTCTAATTTATACAATCTAGTGTTGCTGATGGCAGGATTCAGTTAGTTTTTGTTTTGAAGTAATCATGTTCCTTATACATAAATCAAACTGGTTAAATTAAATTACCATTAAATTACATTTTGTCCACTGGAGTGCCCACTGTCGACCACTTAAATGACCTTCTGAAATCTTGCTGTTGCTTAGCATATGATGAAAAATGTTGCTCTCATTTTTGATAATAAAGTTCACATTACTCTCCAATAAGATAAGAAAAAAAAAGGATATATATATATATATATATATATATATATATATATATATATATATATATATATATATATTAGGGGTGTGAATTGCCTTGTACCTGACGATTCGATTCATATCACGATTCACAGGTCACGATTCGATTCGATACCGATTAATCCCGATACGAATTCATACGTCGATTGTTGCGATTTTTTTTTTTTTTCAAATTTAGAAAATAATAATCAGTGTGTCAATAATTCGTGTTTGAACAGCATTAAAATAAAATATTAAGGCTTAATGTTCCGTTCATATAACATTCTTCCATGCTTAAAGTGTGAACCCTAACCCGAAGTAAGGCGTTTTGTTGAATATTTTTCCATTAAAAATGGAAGTTTAAAAATCGATTCAGCCGCCTATCGAATCGATTCGAGAATTGTGCGATGTAGTATCGCGATATATTGCCGAATCGATTTTTTTTAACACCCCTAATATATATATATATATATATATATATATATATATATATATATATATATATATATATATATATATATACATATATATATCCTCTGATATACTATACTGGTCTGGGCCACGTGCGATCAACTTTGAGTGAAAGTGGTCCCTGTATTAAAATTACTTTGACACCCGTGAATTACACAATGCACAATGATTACAAGTATGTAATAATGTCTTGGTTTTTAGCAACATCTAATAAGAAGAGCTGTTAATAGCTTACAAAAACTGTGGAGGATCACCCAAAGTGTCCCACACGGATTCTCGTCCATATGTCCAGAATGAAAATACACAGACAGAGAACAGCACTTGGAAGGTTGATCCTGTAAAATAATGAATGACACCAGCTGAAATATTCTCTGTTTTCTCCTCTTCATATTTTATTGCCTGTATCTGAATCTTACGCACTGCTCCCTTGTAGTAGTAGAAGAAGACAACATCTGTAACTAAAGACCTGCGTGGAGGTGGTCATATCAACTTTATTGCCCTAATAAAGACTTGAAGTTTACAGTGCTTGTGGTGATGAGAGTTAAACCCAAGACAGCTGAACCACAGGAGGAAGAAGCTATACTTGTTTTATGAATATGTTTAGTGTTTACAGTTCATTAATGCGGTTTCTTGTTTACATCACTCTACTTTTATAGTGACAGTATTCCTTTGTCTTTGACTTGACACTGCAAAGTCACCTCTATGTTTCATCATGCAGCTTCAGAGACTCAGGGGGATACAGGATGGACGAAAACAAATGAATAGAGGATCTAAACACGGTGGTTGCTACTGAAGGTTCATTTAAAGCAGTAGACAGGTAGTGGAACCTGTTTTGTTTTTTTTTTGTTTTTTTTTTTAAAGTAATTCAAATGCACTCCCAATGGGAATGTCAGCCTCGGTCTTTTAAATATGCAAAAACATCAAATCCACATCCTACTTCAAAAAAATGGCCCTCCATGCGACATGAGCATTTATTATACCATATGCACCATATTTTAGCTTCTGCGAATATACATCTTTGTGATTTATACAAGTAGATTCCTAAAATGAGTTGATGATCACTTTTTTGTTTGTTCGAATATTCTTATGCAAATACTTAAAACATTTTTGGAGTGTACTTGGAATAATGAGGTCAATGGTATTTTTCTGCAAAGCATAAAATTCCATCAACGTGTTTGCCGACAGGCGAAGCAGAGAAAGCATCTCCTGTTTATTCCCACCAGCGGCAAATAATTCAAAGTGGTTATTTATATGAAAATTCAACAGATAGCATCTTTAAATGTAATTCAGCTAAATCGCTCTTCAATTTGCAGAGGCTCAATAAGAGCTTTCTCTAACCCTTCGTTTTTTCTGGCTTTCCTTCAATTTCAACCTGTCAGTCATCACCTCACCAATTCTCTACCGTTGCCTCTTATGCCCTCTTGAAACAGTCGCAGATTGCCATCTTTTTTTTCTGCAATATGCATAAAAGTTGATATTCCAAGGTGCTGGAAATATGAAAGAATGTGTGATTACGATGTCAATTCATAAACAATGCTCCCGGAGAGATTCCATGGATGAAAGCACCAATGCCACAATAAAATTGCACACTCATCCAGGGACAAGTCATTTGCCACACTGTGGAGCACCACAACAAACACCAAGCTGCGGCGTATACACATAAAACCACGGCAATCGACTCAGGGGAGGCAGAAAGAGAACAATGTAAAAAAAGAGTGGAGCCATTAGGAGTTTCAATATCCTTTCTGAAAAAGAGTTTCTGAAAAATGGACTCATCAAAGATGTAATAGTCAAACTGGAATTTATCACCCAGTGGTGTCTGTGTATGCTTCCCGCAAACTGATAATTAGATGTGTGACGACATCTGCTGGTATGGAGGGAGGGAGGGAGGCAGACAGAGAGAGAGAGAGAGAGAGAGAGAGAGAGAGAGAGAGAGCGAGAGAGAGAGATCCCCCCCCCCCACCTATTCAAATAGACAGAGACACAAAATGACTCCAGACCACTTCCATAACACAAATTCCCACATTGGACACAGACCCATAAATAAAACATAGAAGCCAATAACCATTTCATATGTTTTGAGTGCTTCAAAATCCCAGCGGGAAAATGTCACATAACAGCACGACAAAATCTATGATTTTGGGCACCTGCAGGACGCCATAAAAGCGAGAGGTCATTGATATTTAAATGGTGCTGGCTTGTGTGTAGTGAGAGGCTGATGGGGTTGGCAACTGTGTGTCTTCCGGCAAAGTGTGTGATGTCGAAAAAAGGATTCTAAAGTTTGATTCAAAAAACAACTGTACATGAAACATAATCAATCCCATTATTTCCCACTTATACAACGTTTGCCTTTTAAACAATTGTAGAGTTGAATTTGAGATTAAAAAAACAATAATCATAATCTCTTATTTTATTATTATAAGTGGTTGTATAATCATTAAATAAAGACCGTCAATTACACTTACAAATACTTTGGTTGACTATGTTATTCCGATCACAGTTAGAGTAGTGCAATCATTTTTGTACAAAATATCTGGACACCACAAGCTTCATCATTGATTTTTTTTTTTTTTTTTTGTTCAAACAGCAGCCATTCTGACATAAGCACTAAACTAGCATGATACCAAAAGCAGAAATATCGGAAAGAAAATACTGTAACAATCCAAATCCAGTCCAATACAATCCAACAATCCAAACCCAATGCATTCAACTTGTAAATATACAGAGGGCACACAACACAAGCATTAGGTGAATGCATACATATACGACATATGGACATTTTCATTTTCTCCACCTCCATTTTCCAGTATATTGCTTTCAAAAGCCAGGCCAGTAAGATTAGAAGAACAAACACATTCATACTTTCATTAAGCAATAAAAGGTTCAGCTCTATAGGAGCATCAAAGTCTCTTGCGCACAACCAGCAGCTACGCCACAATGACTTCACACAATGTTGCTTTTTGAAAGCTTTCATTAAAAGATAAATTTATGAACTGAAATATTGCCATCGGTATCTTCCCTTGCTAGATAAAACGAGAAAAACTGTACACAAAAAGAAAAAGTTTTCAGTCGACATATGCTGCCTTATTATCTAAATGTAAAAAAAAAAAATGTAACACTCCTGTGCACTTTGTTCTCCTCTGATTTCAAACACAAATATTGTATTGACATGGTTTTAGTTAAATTTTAAAATTCGTCCTATCTTCCTTGTGTCTCCAATTGACTCGCTCGTTAAGTTTTCTTTTGTCCACCTGTGCTTCTCAACGGTACCTTGTGTCATCCAATCAGCTCCCTCAGCCATGTGCGTCTTGTCCAGGTGCCTCTCCTTGTTTCATCAGTTTGTTTGTATTTAGCTCCCTGATTTCATTTAATTCTTCTAATGCCGATGTCAGACTACGCAATTTTTTTGTCTTACACGACAGTTGCGCTGTCACATTACACGACAAATTCGCTCCGTGTCGTGGATGGGGCGTGTAGTCACACTACAAGTCTGAACGCGACAAGACACCAGCCGATCATCGCGTGTTGTCTTGCCAAGAGAGACGCGTCGGTCACTGTTTGTCGGGGAGGTGGGACAAAAAAAAAAAAAAAAAAAAAAAAGAGGCAAGGACAGGGAGTGTTTGCGTGAATGGAGCACTCATGGGTCAAGTGTGATGTGAGCACATTTCTTGCGTTCCCTGCTCCGCAATAGTGTTTAAAATCTGATTTAGTAGCCAACACTGTATTTTAATTTATTTAGGCCTATATGCGCCGGGGCAATATAGCCGATTTTGTTCATTAATTTGCGGGATGACATCTTGTTTTATTATTTTATCAAACACTGAAATATTATATTGTTTGAGTCTTTTTTAATGCTTCATTTATTCATATTTGACTTGTTTTAGTACGGTGCATTGGATAGTATGCCACTCACTCTGAGGGGGGGAAAAAAAAAACTTTCAAGTGAGAGCGGGTGACAATTAAGGCGGCAAGGCCTGGCCCGACTATTTGAAAATGTGATCGATCCTCACTAAATATGTGCCCATCCCTACTCATATGCCCAAATCTCTGAAATTATTAGAACAACAGTCACAATATATTTTGGTCCTCTATTCACGTCGCCGTTGCCTGACGGGTTGCACGGATGCGTGCGCGCTCCATGCAGCCGCAGCGCTGCAGCGGGGCGCTTTTTTTTTTTTTTTTTCCTCGAGATGCACCTGTCCGGCCCAATCCCATGAAATATCCAGTGGATAAATAAATAAATACATAAACGAATAAATAAACAAATGTATACATAAATAAAAAGAGCTATAAAGTGCTGATCAGTGTGAGACTGACGTTTCGCTCCCTCTCGCTATTGGTCAATGCTGTGGAACCAAACGGACGACGACGTAGGTATGTCACATTATGCGTCAAGACGAGAAAAAAATCTAACAATGCTAGACTTTCGTCGTCATGGTCGTGATCCGTCCAGGACAACAGGCGACCAATCGTTGAACGTGTCACACTACACGGGCGACGCTACGTCAAGACAACCCAAAATCGTTTACGACATGCCCCGTTTGTCCACGACACACCTCCCCACCTTAAATTATGCTAACAATCAGTCCACATGTATGGATATTATTCAAAATTATTGACCAAAATAAAGTGTTGCCATTGCAAGCCATTTTCTCTTTGATGTAATGTTAATGGGTGAACAAACATACTACTTTTGGAGTGTCCTGAAAAGTGACTATTTGGGAGGTCTAAGGTTTCGGGCTGCTTGACATTAGCGATATGTTCTCTTGAAGGCGAGACAGCAATCCTGTGTAAGGGTTGATAGAGCTTTTAGAGCAGTGTTGTCAAAATATGTATTTTATGAACAAATAGAAAAGATGACAGATGATAGAGATGACAAACCTTTTGAGTACATTGAATTACATGGATGAACTTATGTTTGAAAAATACTGCAGCATTGTGACTTATTATGCAGCAAAAAGCAACTTTTCCTCTCAGGATGTTGGTGTGGGGCCCCGACACTCTCTGAGACAGATGTTGAGCTCAGCTCAGCCTAATGAGAACCTGGGGGGTGAGGGTGGAGGGAGGTTTCCTGGGTGTAGCTGGCCCAAATACTCATGCACTGGAATGGACATGCCAAAAACACCACAACAACATATATTTTAAACTGGACCGTATATAAAGCAGAGAATTAGATGAGACTGACCATAGTGAGCCTCGTATGGACAATAAAGGTGTGCTTGTGAGAAAACAAGATTGACCTACACGCCCATCAACTAAAGCATATCCAAATGACAAGATATCCAAATAAAGGGCAAGGGGAGGTCCGTCAGCATTTCTAGAATGTGCATGTGTCTCATGTGCATCCATTTCTGAGTGTTATCGTACTTTAATTATCACATTATTTGCTTGCAGCCTCTGCTAATAGAAGAGTGTTCACGCTTGAGGGAATCATGAAACCATATTTACATGAAAATGCTCTCAGCCGTTCTTGCCGGAGTTTTTCGTTTGCAGGAACGTGATTGAATGTTGAGCATTTTCTTACACAACATCCCCTGTGTCGTGGCTCGTTCATACAAATTTAGCTTTGGTTAACACCTCCATCCAAAACAAACCCAGAGAGTCTCCTCTGGGGGAAGGATGAAAGCAAAAATCAGATTAAAAATATTAAAACCTCTTAAGTACTATCAGTCCAAACCTTTCCAAATGGAGAATATCAGTGAATTCTCAGGCAAAGGCTGAAATTGAGAGTGAAAGATGAAGCGAGAGACACATCCTAAGGGAAGTGGGGAATGGTGATAAGACCTGGGTAAGTCTTACTCTCTGTAATTGCCTCTTTGCTAATGCTTCACCAAGAAACCAAGTGGGAAAGTGGAAGAGGATGATCACCTAAGATGATGAAGGAGATAATGTTTCAGATACCAGTGACAAAGACGGAAACGTAAAAACACAGATGATGGTGTGATGAAACAAAGGGTGAATGAGTAGGGTGAATGGATGCAAAGTAGTGGGAGGAGCAGGTACACAGTGACCCAGATCCTCCTGCACGTTAGCGGGGGAGTCTAAAGTAGCATCTGCAGAGAGGGAATACAGGATGAAAAGAAGACATACAACATAGGATTAGCAACAAACACACTGCCAGGATCATAGAAAGCACGCTAAAAGTCCAACAACTGGATCAAATTGCTCCTACAAATGCGAAGGGTCGTGTGTTCTTAAACTAGAGCGAGCTATAATTTGAGGATTTTATGCATGCATTGGCACCCAGACCGCATCAGTACATTCACAAGCAGCTTCTCAGTATGATTCTCTGTAGCTGTAACAAAGGCTCCATAACTGAATGAATGACAAGCTATAAATGTGTTTGCATTTGTAAAAAGCTTTCTACACAAAGCTGAGCCCACCTGCTTATTTACAGATGAATGTGAATAAAATTATGCTTGACTCATATTACGCAAACACTTTATACTACTCAACTATAAACGTATTAATTGTCAAACAATTGGCGGGAAACATTTTCTTTCTGCTTCTAATTAGTCACTCTATATTGAAATTAAATGAAAATGTAAAAAGTCTTCTGGTAGTGTGGTATCCTGTGGCTGCTTTCATGATTGTGAGTGTCAATGATTGTCTCTGGGTACCCTGTGATCAGTGGCGTAGCCAAAAAAAAAAAAAATTCAGTGGGGTGGCTAGGATGGCAGAACACCTCAATGAAGCGCTGCCATAGGCACTCACATCATTCACATTCTTCAAACCCCCTCTGCAACCGAGATGGCGTTGTTTATCATACCATCTTCAGTCAGGGCTTCGTGAAACAAAATGCGCACACATCCAGAACTACAAAGAATTACAAAGGAGGCTAAACAGGTCTGCATGTGGCCATATGTTGTCGTCCGATTTCATGAATGCAAACTAGAACGGATGAAATGATTGTACATCATTACTCACCGACATTTAGGTACCGCCGCCGCAGCCTCTTTTAATGTACATGTATTGTAGCGTTGGTGAACTAATCAGGCCAAGCAGCAAACAAACAACTCTTTAATGACAATTTGAAAATAAATGTCGGCCGCAACTACGCCAGAACACAACAGATCGTAATGCGCTTAGCTTACCAAAACAATGAGACTGTGTTACCTTCACGGCCCATGCTGACCATGGGAAACTACCCAGATCTGATATTGTTTCTTATAATTAAAGGCCCGGTCTGCCATTTTCACTTTTCCGTTTCTTGCGGCAATTTGACAGCACGCACGGATTTTTTTTTTCACTCGCTTGTTCACACATGTAAGCTTCTGTGAGTGAGTGAATGAAAAAAAATAATAATAATCCATGCGTGCTGTCAAATTGCCGCGGGAGTGACGTCACGCAGCCGAAGAATTCGGCTGGCCCCGTTTGCGACACGCCCCCCGCCCCCGCTCTACGATTGGCTGGAGGGGTATAAACACTGTCTTTCCACAGAAACGTCCCGCTGTTTACAAAATAAACACAAAATGGCAAAATACAGGCTGGGGGGGGTTTAGGAAAAAATCACCACCAGACATTAAGAGAAGCCCACAGCTGTAAATTGAGAAGTAGTTTGTTTGTTTAAATCCTGTATTTAAAAAGCGCCTTTACCTGAGCAAAAACGACAGACCGGGCCTTTAACTTTTTGTTGGGTAAAAATTTCATTTAAAAGGACCTTGAAAAAAATAATCACAAATGATATCGCAATCACAATTTTTGGGCAAAAAAAATCACAATTAGATTATTTTCAATAATCGTTCAGCCCTGATGGAAACCCAGCTATAGGCTAGTTCTACGGATTGACATATGGTGGGCCATGGCCACCATGTCGCTCCACCTCGGCCTGTGATTGACTGCCAACCAATCCAGGGTGCTGTCTGCCCCCCCCCCCCCCCCCCCCCCCCAAATAAGAGACATTCTATCGAAAATCGGTGATAGTCTTAGAAAAAAAAAAAATGAGTGTAAGATCACTGTATCATCTTGAAAAAGAACAACCTGGTGTCACTTTGTTGGATATAAGTGCATTTTATCATTGAAACGTTGCACATTCCCGCACCATTTATGCCCACCTATCTGTCACTCATCAACCACTGCTGGAGCTGATTATATCTGTGACAGCCTGTCAAGTCCTGAGTGTTTTCTCACTCATCTCCACCCCTTTAATCATCTTGCACACTCGTATATGTACATGGCCAAGTCACAGTAAGGCACAAGTAATGAGACAAATGCTGAAGGTCATCTTCTGTTTAGACAATGAATTGCTCCATTGCTGGTTTGGGGATCGTTTCAGCACCAAGGACAGTGTTCCACTTTTCCATTTCGCTATTATTCACACGCATACTATCCCATTGCAGCATGATTCTTAAAAAATAAATACAAAATATATCCCGTTAATATAGAAATTTCAACCATATATAAATCAATATTTAAATCTGCTATGTCAGCTGCTATAGCATCTGCTTACTTGCTGGATGACTGCCAGCGGGACAGACACTGATAAGATACACAACCATCATGACTAAATAACATTTTTATCATTTAATGTATAAGTGGACATACTGTAAGAAGGCAGAACTTTAACTGCTGAGCAACACTGTACGGCTAAGTTATGCTCTTTGATGGCTTATGTAAAATATGTCTGTGTGAGCATATGTCATTCCACACATACTTATGATGATGTGTACAAGTTACACCAGCTTTGCAAGGCTCACTTCAGCTTGTCAATGTCTAAGGTATGGCATGACAGATATTTTCATGCAAAAAAAAAATGTTGGATTAGTGTGTGGACATTTAACATCAGGGAATAATCGTGGTAGGGTCATGTGTGAGTGTGTGCGTGTGTTGCTAATCTCACGCCATGTGGGAATGTGCAATAAGAAGGAAACAATGAGCGCTTGATTAATATGTTTGTGCAGGCTGCCCGTACCTGTGGATAATCATCAACCTTGCAAAACATTAGCAAATACACAGCGATAATGGTTTTTGTTTGGCTTGTGTGTGTTGACTCCCGATAAGTCAAAGCAGTTGCAGGGAGGAAATGGGCATCTGATATGCTGGAAAACTGCTCTTGGCCTTAAAAACAAAAATATATTTTGCTCAGTCTTTGTCAAAACATTGTTAATCAGATACATATTGTCTTTTTGCAAGAGCTCAATATATGATGAGGCAATCATCCAGCACTTCATGTAATTTCAGTGATTCACATCATGCCTTCATGATGATCATGCATAATGCAAGCATGCATAAATCCTACAATGATGCATTAAGACATAATCTACTGCTGAGAGCATTCATTTAATATTTCACCATAATTTCTAAGTGGTTAAGACGTAATTCTATAATATCAAGACAAAGAGTGCACTGTTAATTTTTCTTTTAAATAACCCTAAAAATATCTCCTGCACAGGGCTGGACTGGCCATCTGGCATACAGGGCAGATGCCCGGTAGGCCGTCCTCTTTTGGGGCCGATGCAGTGCTTTTTAATGGTTATTTTCCTACATTTTACCGCAAGAGACTGGCCCACAATTTAGAGAGACCAGTCAATTAATCCATGAATATAGATAGCAAACTGAAACATCATCAATAAACTTCAGTGGTTGAACTACAAGTTAGGCAAGAGTCGGGCCGAGTCAAAATGCCAGGGCCGTTTTTTTTTTTTTTTTTTTTTTTTTTTTGTGCCATTCCAACCCTGCTCCCACAGAAAACTTTTTCCAGTCTTGTGTTAGACTTTGCTATCACAAGGGTAACTGAAGTCAAAACTGAAAATGCTGTTTCAGTAAAAAAGTTTTTTTGACTGTCAACATCAACATGTATTTCACCACTGAAGAGTAGTGTTTAGGAATGTGGCTCATTCACTACTGTGATCAGTCACATAGCTATAATTAGGGATGGGTGAGTACTGGTATCGGTATCAGGCTATTCAAGGTATCGGTTCTAGCGATGGTGGTGACTGATACAAGTATTGGCCGCCTCCTTGTGGCCATTTTATGATCAAGAACTGTAAGTTGGAAATAAGAAAAAGGCCATTTATTTCTTGGAATTTTAAGGAAAACACTATATTGAGATTTTTAAGTCTTTCTTTAAAATTATATGTTTTTTGGGGAACTTTTATGTATAAATAGTACTAGTGGCATCGATACTTGGTATCAGTAACTAACCAAGAGTTGAGTACTTGCACTGGTATCAGTCTGAAAAAAAGTGGTGTCAAATTGAAATTGAAATGAATGTCGCATTGATCATAATAACTGAGATACCCAACCCAACTCCAATGTAAAACATTGTCACATAAATACAATCAAATTATTAAAATGAAGTGGCAAAAATGAATTGCTAAATGAAACACATCTGATCAATTTGTTGATGGTGGAAGTGATGCATGTTAATAGTCTAGTAGTTTTACTTTCTTAAATGTGCATCAGTGAGTCCAGCATGAAGTGAGACTCTCTTCTTTTCCAATTTGTGGGGCAAATCAATTAGTCTTGGCTGTCTGAAGGAATATCCGCTGCCAAGAATGGACAAAAGGAAAATATGATGAGGAGACACCCACTCACTGTGCAGTGCACCCAGGACTCTTAGATACGGAACAATGTGCTTGCACACACTGTTACGTTGTTATGAAGCACCTGCTTTGACATTTAAAACGACAAAGGAAGGTGAAGAAAGGAAAAAAAAACTCAGCTGTTAAAAAAAGTAAATTGTCTGTGGTATTTTTACTAAAAAAATAAATAAATGTGGAGCACGTCAAGTAGTCAAGGAAAACTATGTACTCTCTCTTGTAGTCTTCTGAAGCTTTTGGAAATACTGAATTCCTTTCCAGTGACAAGGTAATAATGCTATCCATTAAGCTAACATGCATATTTCTGTAAAGTGGGAGGAAGACTGAGTAAAAATAAAGATTAGAAGATAAAGAAGAGTTTGGGATAAAATATGCATTGACAAGTAAGAGTTCAATGGGAAATGATAGACTGGTGACGTGTACGGAGAAGTTAATATTTGTTGATTTATTAGAGTACGGTATTGGAAAAGTGATGTCATCTTGGGACTGAGCTTTAATGTTAAAAGATTTCCAGGCATGCATATGGCAGCTTGTGGAACAACTACATTCTTTAAAATAAATTATTTTAAAAAAAAGAAAAGTCCTTGTCATCTTTCTGACACAATCCAAATATTTTTTTGTAGTTGTTTTCTTGGTCACATTTGCAGAATTCACAATCTTCCATCAAAAGTCTGCCTGTTGTGTTAGCACTATTAACACAAGGACAGGGACCAGATTAATAAACAGCTTTTAGCTCCAAGCAATAATCGTTGCAAATGGAAAGACATAAAGGAAATTCATTTGACTTAATGACTGTTTTTCGAAATTGCATTGACTAAATGTGATTCTAAATGTTTTCTTTAATAATCTTCTTAAGTGTGGTTTGTGGAATGGGATACTTGTGATTAAGGAAAAAAGAAAATAGTACAATATTTTCAATTTGTGGCATTAAAGTGGCGGCGCTGAGAGTATTTCCCGAGGCACCGTCCAATCAACTTTGCTGCATTTAGCTGAATCCGAACAGAAATTATATCCCTATGCACTTCAGAATTCATCGGGCTGCTTCTGTCTTTTGCCACATCATCAAAAAACCACAAGTGACCAAGTGCCGTTGAAAGCCATGATGCCCATGCCATCATACTAACACCACCATGTTTACGGAAGATGTGGTGTGCTTTGGATCATGAGCTGTTCCAAACTTTCTTCTTCTCATCATGCTAGGTCAGGTTGATCTTAGTCTCATCTGTCCAAAGAATGCTGTTCCTGACCTGGACTGACTTTGTCAGGTGTTTTTTGGCAAAGTCAATTCTGGCCTTTCTATTTTTGAGGCTGATTAATGTTTTTCGCCTTGTGGTGAATCCTTTGTATTTACTCTCATGATGTCTTCTCTTTATGGTAGACTTACATACTGATACACCTACTTCTTGGAGAGTGTTCTTCACTTGAGTGGATGTTGTGAAGTTTTTTTTTTCTTCACCGTGGAAAAGATTCTGTGATCATCCATCAATGTTGTCTTCCATGGACGTGCAGGCCTTTTTGAGTTCACAAGCTCACCAGTGCATTTTGTTTTTGTCACAATGTACCAAACTGTTGATTTGGCCACTCTTAACATATCTGCTCTCTCTTTGATGGTTTAGTTCTTTTTGTCAGCCTCAGGATGTGCTGTTTCACCCGTATTGAGAGCTCCTTTGACAGCATGTTGTGTGTTCACAGCAACAGCTTCCAAATGCAAACGCCACACCTAGAATCAACTCCAGACCTTTTAACTGCATATTTGATGACCGGTTAATGAGGGAAGGGCCCATGTTTTTATTATTATTATTTATTATTATTTTTTGAAGCCTTCTGAGTCAATTGTCCAATTACTTTTGGTCTCCTGAAAAAGAGACAGCTACATTTTAAAGAGCTGTAATTCCCAAACCCTCGCTCCAATTTGGATGTCAATACTCTCAAATTAAAGCGGAGAGTCTGCACTTTAATTCTATATTGATTATATGATTGTATCCTGGGTATGTTTTTGTCAACCGCTAAAATAACAAAACTGTCACTTTCCAAATACTTTTGGGCCTAACTGTAATTGCAATGTGACAACTTACCCATGTGACAACAAGACTAGTCTATCTCTCTATAGCAAATCCTTTGATGCGTCAAGACCTGATTAATCAACAGGTGCACACAATCAAAAATAATCCTGAACAATTATTTTGTTAATTAATTGATTATGATGTCCACCATTCCCCCATAGTAGTTGCTTTTATACTATATTGTTGGCCTACAGGACAGCAGTTGCACTGGCCTTCTGCCATCAAAGCAACCATCTGCAACTCCAAATGAAAGCGGCTACAGCATGAAAGCGCAGAGCAAAGCAGCATTATTCAATATGTGTGATGTTCCTCCATATTGCTGAGACTTGCCCGCCTGACTGCAATGGCCCAGCTTGGATTTGGCCCCCATCTTGTTTCAAAGCCTTGGTGGAGGATTTATAGCCTGTAATGTACGTTCTCTCGCCAATAAGCAAAGATGAATGTGCCTTGCTTTTTATCCCTACCCCCTTTTTCATATGTTGCATAAACACAACACACACAGAGAAGCCCCATATTAGAATTCCAATTTATGGAACCCGTGTCAATTAAATCTGATATCCCTCGACACCACTATATAGTGGGAAACTAAAGCTTGTTAAAACCTGGTTGCTGTTTCTTACATGTAGAACTGACAGTCAAAATTTGCCATATTTTTATCTGGACATAATGAAGCAGTAAAAATGTTCCACCAACAAAGAGAAGCAGTGGGAAGCTGAATTAAAATACACAGTGTCGATAATGAGCTATCTAAATTCAGAGTTTATATTGCTCGGAATTACACAAAAGCGTGGCTCCAGGCACCACTGGCAGAAATTCGGCAGCTTTTTCTGCTCGGCTGCCTGATGATTCTCCCCGTTGAGCGGCGACACGCTCGCTCATGGTGAAAGCGTTCGAGCCGCCGAATGTATCTGCAAGGCAATATTTGAGTTTATACCAACATCTTTTCTGCATACTTGGTGGCTGTCAACGTGTTGGCTGCAATCTGTCACTCTCCCGCATGTGCTCGGCCAAACACACCTAAACACACTCGCTTGCGTAGCACAGGATGTTAGCTCTTTAAGCCCTGATTGCTGACAACTCCGAAGCACATACTAAGTGGATACACACACATTTCGACACACGCGCCGACTTTAAAAGGATGACTCGAGGGTGACGGCGGTTAAAGGAGGCTGCACGTCCACGCTTTCCTGGAACGAAACGGCGGCTAAACAGAAAATGACAGCAGTGGCGGCTCTTCAAAGTTATCTGGAAAACAGCATTGCATACTAGCGCTACAATGGCGGATCCTTCACCACATATGACATGAAAGGACTATTTTGGTTTTAATTTCACAAACTGTTAGATGTTTTAGGTTTGCAGCTTTTTGAAGCTTGTTTCTTGCTCTTTTTTTTAACCTTGACTGGAGAAGAAAAATGACAGTCTTGATTAACACTTGACTCCTTCTACAGTTTACAAGCACAAGGACTTATAATAACTCAGTGTATCATGTATTCTATACATGTATAATATGGGAAGAATCATGTAAAATTATGCCTTGCTTGATTTTTTTTTTTTAACTACCATACAATTCTGTGAATATTATGCAACTGTGCGAAATAAGCCCTAAAGAAAAAAATCACCCTTAAAGGTCCGAATACAAAGATTTAATCCAATTCACATTTCCATAGTTAATTTGTTTTGTAATACATATACGTAATTTCAAGCAAGTTGTGAACCATACTGACTAAAAATCAGGTTTTAATGGCAAATTCCTAGTGTTTCCGAGCTTACCGAAGTTTGAGACTTTGTGGGTGTAGTTGCTTTACTTACCGCTAGGACTACCGAAAATGACGTTTCAGTAGACACGCGGCATCGAACACATACTGTGCACAGTCCACTCTTTCTTGGATGCTACACGTTCAATCAATGGCGACCAAACTTTTGGAATCCGATGAGGAAGGTGATTTCAAGACACAAGAGACGACACAATACACCGTTGTCCAACCCTATATGTTTGAGCCGGAGTCTCAATGACAATGATGAAGATGTATAAAGTATCACGGAGGAGCCTGAACAAGACTCAATACGAGCAGAGCGAATCGGAAATATAAACCGATATGTTTGTGCACTTCTGTATCTGTATGTATTTGCTCAAGCAACCTCAACTTTCTGTAGCACTAAAGCGTGAAAGACACCAACAGCCTGACGCGCTGTGCTAATCGGAATAATAGTAATGCGTCGGCTGCATTTTCCATTCACAAAAATGTTATCAGATGCACAGTACGAAACAACCGTAGCACTAAACTATGAAATTTTCAAAATGATCAGCACAATGCTTTGAGTGCTTGGTTGGCGACCATAACTCAACGTTTTTTGTTTTTTTTGGTTGTTTTTTTTTTTCTTCTTCTCACTCACTCACACAAACTTACACGATCTCCCAGGCGGGGAAGCGAACACTGCCAGTATACGTTTCTTATTAAGCCGCCTATATATTACTAGAGGTGGGCACTCCCCTCATTACGTCATTGATGGATGCCCACCTTTCGGCGAGTGCTTTATGACGCAAAGCCTCAAAAAAATTACACGGACTGAGCACTGAAGGAAGCAGTTTCACGTCCGTGAATCCGGGTCAGTACAGAGTTAGTCTGTGTATTTTTTTTCGAGGCTCCGCGTCATACATGACGGGCCGACGGGAGTGTCTACATTTGTATAATACCCCCATCAAGTCTTTTTTTGTTTTTTTTTGTTTGTTTTTTTTTTAAATGAGTGTTATTATTAGAGTGCTCTTTTTTTAATGTTTCAAATCAGAATTATTTGCCCAAATGCCCAAAAGAAATCTGTCACAAATCACAAATGAAAAGTGAAATAGGTCAAATGAAATAACTTTGAGATTAGAAATATTCAAAAATTGAGTTAAAAAAAAAAAAAAAGAAAGATCAAAAGAGGTAAACTGTAGTAAAAAAAAAAAAAAAAAGTGGCACAGGGTTTACCACCCTGACAAAATCAGCAGACTCTCAACCACCTCTATCCCACATCTTCGGATCATACTGGTTATTTTCAGCTTTGAGCCTCTTTTCACAATATTCATATTTCAAAATACTTTGTCAACACAAACGTTTATAACATTTTTCAACTCATTTTTTATTATGTTGTCTGTCACAATATAAATGTTGTCCAATAGTGATAGGCAATTTTCCTTCTTGCAAGCAAGGTCATTCAATCCCTGAAAAATGTACGCATACCGCAATTGAGAAGCTAGTACACACATAGGACGCCCAAGTTGCTTGTTCAATAGATACAAGGTTAAAGCTTAAAATGGAGGCCAGGTCAAGGCCTGTGTGTGTTTTCATTGCAGCTGGCCAGGCACCAACAGAGAGGTTCTTACCTGTGTCACAATGCACCGAGGGTGACACCTTTACACACTCGTCGTGTCTCGGGACAGCCAGACCAAATTGACAGGTGTCACCTTGTTATTCTCCTGCGCCAAAGCCAAGCTCAGTCTGCAGGGAGTTGATTAGCAAGAACCTGTTGCCACATTTACCCACGGCACAATGCCAAACTCATGAGAGAATTGAGCAGACATGCTGCATCCGGGGACACTGGGAGACCTAAAATTAGCTCAGCGATGAAGCGAGACTGCCAACAGTATGGCACATATTTATGACATCCGGGTGTCATTGTCACATATTTGTGGATTTGGGTATCTATCAGTCACACGTTTTGAAATTCTAATGAGTTAATTACAGCTGTATATTGAATTAGTGTGTTTATAAATCCCATCAGTGTTTCATTTATGTGCATATGACATATCCTGACTTAATTAAAAGTAAACTAAAGAATCTGGATTGATGAATAAAGAAAGATAGTTGTTTAACTGTTAGTATGGTTGTAATTGGTTTTGGGGACCACAAACTTAAACAGCTAAACATCTTTCTGTTTGGTGATTCAACTGCAACGGGTCCAGAAATTATCATAATAAATTATTTTACTGTTTTTCTGCTTCAGCTGTTAAGAAAAAAAAAAAATGCTCTCTGCGCTATTGTCTATCATCTAATTGCTGTTTCAATTGCAAACACACTAAAATAGAACACAATACTACAGGTAATCAAATTAAAGAGTATGAAATATACATACAATATACAGTATATTAAGAATAAATAGGACACTAAATCCTAAACCTGGGAGGATTAAAAACTCACTTCAAATGCACCATGAATTTCACTTTAAACGTGAATACTATGGTACAAAACAAATGCAACTCCAGATCAGTTAAAGAAAAACACATTATGAGCTAACTACTGTACTGTTCTTGCGATAATAAATAAAAATGATGTACCATTAAGTGCTACAAAGCACCTTGTAGTCTCAACAGACACTTTGTATTGTACACTTGCACAATCAGTAATGCAATTCGAATTGAGAGTTGTATTTACAATGTTGCAAAGATGACAGAATGTGATTGACTGTATTAAATTCAACACGATTGTGATTTTTGTAGTGTATCATAAATTTTGAACTTGTCTTAGTGTCTAAATATTAGAAATACTAATAATAATAATAATAATAATAATAATGGTGATGATGATGATGATGATGATGATGATGATGATAATGATGATGATGATAATAATAATGATAGTGAAAGCCTGTGTTACATTGTTTTGAATTGTGCAAGTGTACCCAATATTAGGTACAATTCATTACCAAGAGAGTAGGAGTGAGGTGATTTAACAGGCAAAGGCAAACGAGCAATTATTAGTTTACTGCATCAGAAGGGCATCTCTGTATCAACATGGGCTCCATCGAGTTAGCATCCCACCACGCAGCACAGTGATGTTGCCCTTCACATGCAGTGCTGGCACTCCAAGTAAATAGTATTTCCTACCTTTGGAGTGAGCCGCGCTCAATCCCAGAGCGACCACAGCCAACACACCGGCTGCTGTCAGCATCTTCACGGTGGACACCGCTTTGCTCTTCTTCTTTCCTTTGTATATTTATCTTTCCCTCCTTCTTCCTCTTTCCGTACTCTTGCTGTTGTTGTTCACCCCCGACTCCTTCCAAGGCTGGCAGCGTGCTCTGAAAGACGGAAAAGGCGGTGCACCGTGCGCGTCGCTGGAAAGGGAGCAAGTGGAGAGCTCTCTGCTGGAACGGGACGAGAAGCCGGCAGTAGCCCGGGACTGGACCGGTGTGACGTCACAGGGAGGAGGGATGTGGGTTTTTTCTCTCCCTTTCTCCTTGCAAAAAAAAAAAAAAAAAAAACTCCCACCATCCTCCCATCCGCTGCACACACACACGCACACATGAATTTACGAGCAATAATCCACCAACAAGAACCCTAGTCTGATATTGCTGGTGCGGTCGTGTTGTTTGTTGCTTATTGCATTTTGCATAGCTAACAGATCCAGGCGCGACAGCGCATCTGGCGACACAATATAAAGTACTTTGAACTGTATTTATCATGTCATGTGTCATTACTCCCCAACTTCTATTACTTTACAATGTAAAGTAAAAGAATAATAAAGTAAAAGAAAATAAATAAATCAGGGGTGTCAAACGTGCGGCCCACAAAGGGGTTTAATCCGGCCCGCGAGACGACTTTGTAAAGTAAAAAAAAGTTAAATTAAAAAAAAAAAATTGTAATGTCGGACCCATTAATCAACCAGCCACAATCAAATATATAAATTTGTAATTTCACAAGTAATGTAATGTATGATGAGTAATGTAACTTGTACACGGAATTGCCCTGGGAGTCATTATTTTACACACAACTTAAAGTTTTGTTGTTGTTGTTTTTTTAAATCATAGACACACATAAACGTGTTAAATACGACACAAATTCAATTACTGGTAACACAAATACATATGACAAGGATTAACATCCTTATAACTTCTTTAACTGTGCCACACAATGCATTCTGGGAACTATATATGCAAAACAGGTAGATTTAACACATCTGGAACTCATACAGGCAAAGTGTTGTCATGTGTCATATGCATTTGTGTTATGTTTTATTTAAACAATAGATTACAGTTGCGCTCCGTAATTTAGGGCTGGCCCAAACGTCACAAAAATTTTAAGTTATATATCATTATTTTACTGATTCGGCCCACTTAGTAATATATTTTCCTCCATGCGGCCCCTGAGCTAATATGAGTTTGACACCCCTGCTTTACATGCTAGGCTATACGCTCTAAAAAGAGAATTGTCAGTTGAACCAATTTGAGACTAAAAAGAAAATTGATGACCAACTTCATTGAATCACTTCAAATCATAACAAGTGAATATATTAAGTTTAATTAATTGCGTTCATTAAATGTAATATATTAATTTTGGATGAATTTATTAAATGCAATGCATTGCATTACTTTGAGCTGCAAATTACAACCGCAAACTGTATTATCTTTGCGATATTTAACAAAAATGGTTTGTCTTGAAAGGCATTGACTCAGCCGGAAAAAGAAAAAAAATATATATATATTATTATTGACATACTGGATATTGTGTTCACAGATATTTAACCTTGCATCAAGTTATATGATGGAGTGAGCCTTTAAAACACTCTCTATGTTTAGCCCATGTCATTGCTTTCTGAAATATGCAATCAAATTAATAAACAATGCCGTTTTTCAACATTAAATGTGTGTGTGGGCTTGTATTGGCATGCATGTGAACATGTCAGCACCTCCCACCTCCACCCAGAAGGATTAATAATACATGACATTTTTCAACTTTCCCAAGGAGCCAATCATAAAACTACTTTTCTCTGCATATATGTAGCATTTTAAGAAATGTTGTGGTAGGGAAGTGGTGTTTTCCAAATGTAAGGGGAAGAGAAGAACAGCATGCAAAAAGAAAAATGCATAGATTTGTACACAGGCTTAGCTACTACAACAAGCAAATACTGTATATACAATTTAATGTATGCATTTCTATATGTACACACTGTATAGGTATGTGAACTGTACATTAATGTTTTTTATATAGGGGTTTATATTTATTCCCCCCCCCCCTTGGGGCCTTACCTAAAAGCAGTATATTGTCCATCCATTTCCGTGACCGCTTTTACCTCACAAGAGTCGCGGGGGTGCTGGAGCCTATCCCAGCTGGCTTCGGGCAGTAGGCGGGGTACACCCTGAACTGGTTGCCAGCAAATCTTACAAAAGTAACATCCAGTATCCTATATTTCTTTAAGTTTAAGGCCAAATTAGTTCCGTTCGACCTTTGTTTATAATAAACTGCTGCAGAGCATTAAGGTTCTAGTGAGGCACTGGGTGATACTTTACTTGAGTCGTTTTGTAGGCTGCTGCTGCTCCTGCGGCACATAGTACATATTTTAAGTGCTTTGCAGAGATTTATGAGTTATAGTAAACACAGCAGTATCATTCTATTTATTACACTTTACTGATCTCGGAGGAGAAATTCTAGTAGTGTTCTCTTTACACTTTCAGGAGGTATCAGAGTCGGTGCTGTGTTTTGTGCCTCAAGACACTGATCCCGGAAATCTATAGTTTGTTTTGTTTTTGATGATAGTTTATTGTCAAATGTCTACATTTTATTTAAGTTAGGCAAACAGTGTGAATTCCTTTTACAGTTGATGTTGATAGCAAAAGATAAATATGAGATATGAGATCAACATTTCAACTTTGATCTTCAGGAATGTTTACAAAATACAGATTACACAGACAAGCATTTCGGAGTATAAAGAAAAAAATGTATCTGCCTTTCAGGAACGATGACACACTGTCACTATAACAAATAAGTTCATCCAGGGAAAATGGTGACAGATTTTAGACTGGTTAAAATACAGAGCATTGAGTTGTATACCCGGTACTTAAAAAAAATAAGCTTGTGTTAGAATTTAATATGCCTTTATATATAGGGCCTCACAGTGGAGCACGTACAGTAGGTACTTGGTCAGACTCATTACCAGACCCAATTAAGTTATGAGTCAGAAGGCAAAAGATGTGCATGAGGTTATACGGGGACTGTAAATAGCCTTTGGTGTGAATGGTTGCTTGTGTGACATGTGATTAGATGGCTATCAGGTTATTTTGGGTTGTTGCGCACTGACCGATGAAGCCAAACTGATTATGGCCAAATAAAAAATTCAGTTGGTGACTCTTTGCCACAAACCAAGTGATTGATCACCGCATATCTTTCAATGTGCTGTAACGGATAAACTACGACCTGGCATTGTGTTTTGAGACTCCACATATCAGATCTTTAGAATCAGCTGTGTCGGAGGACGTAAACATCTCAAACTTGCAGGACTTTGGCCCTCGAGGATCTGGAGTGAGGAAGCCTTTAGTTCAGAAATGTCCAAAGTCAGGCCCGCGGGCCAAATGCGGCCCGTGGTCAAATTTGCGGCCCGCAGCGCTTATCATAAGATGAACATGTGGCCCTATATATGTCCAGAGTATAAATTACATACTAAATGCAATTTCACATGTATCCACAAGAGGGCAGCAGCACTCAATCCAGCTCCAAAACCTGATGGATTCTGCCCATTTATGCATTTCTTTATAATGCATGCGACTGATGGGTCCTGACAGCTAACGCTTTGCAATGTACAGAAAATATGTGGGAAAACAACATCTTAAATAACACGACGGTATTTTAATCAAGTTGACTGTCAACTGAGAAAAGCGTGCTATTTTCCACTGGCCTTGGGCTTCTTGTTTTCGTCATACCCGCATATCCCGCCCCCAAACACACTTTGTGATTGGTCAAAACACTAGTGGTGCGGCTCTGAGCAAATCAGCGGGCTCCGGACAAGAGTCATTGCAAACTCACAAATCAGCTTGCAGGCAAGGTAAACTCACAGTGACCATGAATTAAAAAAAAAGAAAAAAAAAGAGGGACGACAATCAAGGAGAGGCAGAAATTGGACTTTTTTTCTCGCAGAAACCCGCAACAACTGTGTCTTCCTTATTTTGAAGGATACTGTGGCTGTTTTTCAAGAGTTCAATGTCAAGAGCTTGTTTCGGTCGGCATATTTGTGTGAGAAGATATTCTCAATTATGAACTTAAACAAGAGCCGCGTGCAGACACGACCAACTTCAAGCTCACCTGCGTGACATCTTGCGCATCAATACCACTGCCATTGAGTCAGACACATTGAGTCTTTTGTGCCTCAATCCAGAGCTCAGTATCACCCTTCACATTAATGCAGGCAAGTCTGTAATTTACAAGGACTAATATAAAAAGCTCGGTTAATTCATTTTATTTTAAAACACTTTCAGAATAAGATGATTTATTTACCTTTTTGAACTTCAAAAGTTCAGTGGACATTTATTTTCAACGATATGCAATGTTTCAAATTTATGACGGCGTATCAGTGCCATGTATACAATTTTTTTTAAGAGGGCGGGGGCAATACTCAGAGAAAAAAAACCCGCAACTGGCAACTCGTACATTTGAGAGTTTAGAGAGTGTCAAATATGTGAAGTTATAAAGTGGCAGATTTGCGACAAAAAAAAACTCAGAAACTTACGAGAAATACACGTAACTATGCGTACTACTTGAATGTTTACCTTTACGCCAATACTTTTCGGTTGGGTTTTCAAATAAGGAGATAGCAGAGATTAATGTTAAGAGAGAGATTGAGATTGAGATTGATGTTAAGCATTCATTCTTCGAAACATTGGGTTCAGCCAGTGACAAAGACACCTTGCTTTGCAAAGGTCTACATCCTGAGGATCAAGCTCTTGCTGCCGTGTATGATGAATGTTTAAATTAAGAATGAATCTGTCGCCATCCTGCCTTTTCATTTCATAAGCAGTCCCATTAACCACCAACAAATCCTCAAATTATTAGACTATAGCTACGCTACGTGTATTTCTCTTAAGTTTCTGAGTTTTGTTTTGTTTTTCTCATAAATCTGCCACTTTAGAAAGTCTCATATTTGCCATTTTAGAAAGTCGCAAATTTGCCACTTTCTAAACTTGCAAATTTGAATGAAATTGAATATTTGGACACCCCTGCTTTAGTTGCTGAACTCCGCACACTACATGACAGTTCAGTCAGTTCTGGCCGCAAGGCTCAGTGAGCAGTGGGCCTTATAACCCACTTGAGTGAAAAGCTGGGAAATTAAATCAACATCCGTTTACTGGACATGTCAAAGTCACATAACCATCTGCTCTTATTGCTCAAATTGCTCCTCTACTCAACTTGTTCTTTTTAACCCTCGTCTTCCATCTCTCACGCCTTCCTCTTCCCCTCATTAATCCCTTAACAGAGAGCTCATTCGTTACCACAGATCCCCAGTCACCATTTCTATGTGTTCCATCTTCCCGTATCTCTTTTTGCAGCCACTCTACTTCAATGTCTCAGCCTTTTTCCGGTAGTCGACACATGGCGTAATCACTCCATTGTCAATGCATCCACATCTCACTATCAGCGCCTCTCCAACCCTACATTCTAGTAAGTGTGCGTGACAAAGTGCAGTGACTCAGGATACTCCCAGTGACAGCTGGCCCAGGCTGGAGTGAGAGCGGTCGGATGAAAGGAGGGAGAAAGAGGCAAAGACATTATCCAACTGGTGTTTGCCCCCCAGCTCTTCAAGAAGATGTAAGTAAAAGTCTAAAAGCCCATTTAGGGGAGACCAGGGCTTGTTGTCACATGGCTAAGTTGTCACATTGCAATCCTCTACTTCAACAGAGGGTGCAACTAAAAAGTGGTATGCTAGTTTTCTTCATTTATATTGTCAGGATTCGTGTCTTGCAATACGTCGTCGCTTTGCATCAAATATTTTTTATCCACAAAAAGGCAACGGCAGAAGCAGACCCAGCTTACTACATAAATATGACGTCCGCGGTAATTCGGTAGGCGGGCGAGCGCGTTCTGGCTAATGCGGAAGTAGATTCCTATGTCAAAGGAATCGCGTCTGACCGCCCCCACGTCCCCATCCCCATTGTCATTGGCTAACTAGCTGTCAATCTCAAATGTGAAAGGAAGTTACATCACGTTACACCCAGCGACTCATTTTATTGGCTATGAGCAACTTCCTTGCAACCTACGGGAGCCGCTGTGGTCCAAAAATGGCAAAGTTGCCGTTTGCTGCATTTTGTGTAAGAACTGAGAAATATTTTACGGGACTTAAAAATTTTGCCCAAAATACGGGAAGTCCCGGCTAATACGGGACAGTTGGCAACCCTAGGTATACTGTACATAGAAGATGGATGGAATGAAATCAAGTATAGAGGAGCAAAGCAAAATCATTGACACAAATGGGCTCACAATCTGGTGGCACGGTGGAGAGTGGTTAGCACGTCCGCCTCCCAGTACTGAAGACGCAAGATCGAGTCCAGGCTCTGGCCTTCCTGGGTGCATGTTCTCCCCGTGCCTGCGTGGGTCTTCTCCGGGTACTCCGGTCTCCTCCCACATTCCAAAGACATGCATGGCAGGTTTATTGGACGCTCTGAATTGTCTCTGGGTGTGTGCTTGTGTGTGTGTGTGGATGGTTGTTCGTCTCTGTGTGCCCTGCGATTGGCTGGCAACCAGTCCAGGGTGTCCCCCGGCTACTACCCGAAGCCAGCTGGGATAGGCTCCAGCACCCCCGCGATCCTTGTGAGGAGCAAGCGGTTAAGAAAATAGATGGATGGATAGGCTCACAATCTGGTGTTAAATCACTTTAATTATATTTTTATTTTTTATTTTTTAGTCAAAAGACTCAAATGATTCAAATATATGTTGTACATATAAATTAGTTTACTTGTGTATATTCAAATTGAATATGGGCATGTACTAACAACATTACAATATTTGCTTGCCGTTCTCCTGGGATCATTAAATAGACCATTGAAATGAGTCACTTAATCACGTCGCATGAATTTTTTATTGTTCAAGTTGACATTGAGCAGTGCATTTCCATACTTTTAACAGATCTCCTAACACCGTCAGGGGACATGTGTTTTATGTGTTTGGGTTTTTAACATTTTACATAACCTCAAAATGCATCGCAATACATTGACAAAGATATTACGGGGGGAAAAAAAATGTGTTATTTTTTCGCTCAGTGACCTTAGGGTTTGTGATGAGCAGACCGTGACAGTGGCCCTTAGCAGAGGCATATAGTTTCACTCCTATCGCCACAAGACTTGCGATATCTATTTTTTTCAGAAGAAGAGCTTGAAGCAAACGTGGGGTTGATCTTAAAATAAGTCACATTTTGTCAAAATGTAATACTGGGGAGCGCACTATCAAAACTTACTTTGATATCACTCAGTTGCCTTCACTGCCTTATAGAATTGTTCCCTATGTGTTAGGCTTGTTTTGTAATTCTTTTCTTTCTATCTATCTATCTATCTATCTATCTATCTATCTATCTATCTATCTATCTATCTATCTATCTATCTATCTATCTATCTATCTATCTATCTATCTATCTATCTATCTATCTATCTATCTATCTATCTAGATTTGATTTAAGTGGATCAGTTTTGCTATGTTTAATAATAGAAATTACACTGTGGAAAGTTGTAGAAAAATTCCCCAATGATACTGGCCCAGCAACAGCATGAAAGCTTAAAAATGTCACTTTGTAAATGTGGCAAGTTTTATTTTTGTGTTTCTGGGATTGTAATACACAGTAATTAAGATGTATGAAGAGAGGTATGAGATGTATGATGTACATGTAAAATTGCATTGACACTCACCCAATTTACTTGCTACAGTCATATAGTAGTTATTTAATCATGTGTAATTTAGCCTAAATGTAATTATTACTCTTTGGATGATTTAAAATTTAAAAATTTAAAATTTAAAAAATCCAATAGATAAAGAAATTTATACACTGGAAACGTACCTTTTAGACTTCTACACTTAAAATGAATAACCGCTATCCCATGATTATACACACATCCTAATTTTACTACACTGCGTTCTGCCTATCCTTTCTCCCATGTGAGCAGATACAAGGCACATCAGCGGTTCCATATTTTTTATTTTTACAAAACAGCCTGTGACATTCAAAAGAAAAGCACAGTGAACATCTGCAAATTAAGCCCACAGTAACCAAAACATGCACCTTGTTGTCAACCCTTGAAGTGACCCTCACTCTTTTCATGGAGTTGGTGAACCTGAAGAAATGGACGCCACACTGACTGCCAGCCGAGTCAACGCTAATACATGCTCAGAATAAACCACTACTGATTGATGCAGCTCCAGTCCATGAAATTCAAAGCAGCTTGTTTTATTGAAGCTGCTGCGATATCTTGAAAAGGCCACACTCTCTGGGATGTTCACTACACACACAGCCAAATGAGCACAGCATCTGTTGAGAGATTTCACGCCATTGGCAGACACTCACAGACGATTGCGGCTGGCCAAGGTGGAACTGTATGAAAGTGCATTGAAATCAAGATGCCATGTTTCTCAGGGGCAAGGTGGAAAACAGAAAACTGAAAGGATAGAAGAGATGACCAGCAGTAGGTTTAACATTGGGAGGTTGGTCATAAAGAGTTCACTGAGAGATTTAAAGTTGTCTGTGATTAGCAACCAGTTGATGGTGTACCTTGCCTACTGCCCAAAGACAGCTGGGATAGGCTCCAGCATGCCCGCGACCCTCGTGAGGAAAAAGCAGTTTGAATAATGGATGGATGGATATAAAGTTAGGATATATAACAGAATCCACAGTGACTATGTTTACAATCAGGGGTAGATTCAGTCTGCTCCCTGTTAACCACCTATTCACTAAGGATATTGCTCTAATCATATACCGGTGCAAACACGGCCACAAATTCTGACTGCTGGGAGCAAATTTGTGCCTGATTCACCACACATGGCAATAGATTTGGGCCAAGAACATGGTAGAGGACGGAGAGGACACGCCACCCTTTTCCGACTGAGGACCATGGTCTCGGATTTGGAGGTGCTGATCTTCATCCCAACTGCTTCACACTTGGCTGCGAACCGCTCCAGTGAGAGTTGGAGATCCCGGCTTAATGAAGCCAACAGCACGACATCATCTGCAAAGAGCAGAAATGCAATGTTGAGGTCAACAAACCGGACCCCCTCAACGCCTCGACTGCGCCTAGAAATTCTGTCCATAAAAGTTATGAACAGAATCAGTGACAAAGGACAACCTTGGCGGTGTCCAACCCTCACCGGAAACGAATCTGACTTACTGCCGGCAATGCGGACCAAACTCTGGCAACAGTCGTACAGGGACCGAACAGCCCATATCAGGGGGCTCGGTACCCCGTTCTCCTGAAGCATCCCCCACAGGATTCCCCGAGGTACACGGTCGAACGCCTTCTCCAAATCCACAAAACACATTTGGACTGGTTGAGCGAACTCCCACGCACCCTCGAGGATCCTGCTGAGGGTGTAGAGCTGGTCCATTGTTCCACGGCCAGGACGAAAACCACACTGTGGTAATAATCCGACAAAACACACTCTTCTCAGACAGGCTTATATAGACAGTGAATCGATCTGATTGGTTGTGGCTAGATATGTGAGTAACAGGACTGACATTCCTGACATCACATAGCATCTTACCAGTTGAAACTAGACACTTGACCTCACAGTTCAAAACAGACACTTGACCACACGGTCATGACCCAAACATAACCCTTGCCTAACCCTAGTCATGACAGTAAATATGACGCTTACATGACCCTAGTCATGACAGTAAATATGATGCTTACGTGACCCTAGTCATGACAGTAGTAGTCAGATACATAGTGAGTGTAGAGACTCTTCACCAGGAGGGTAGGGCCACCTTACCGTTGCATGTAGCGACGGGTGCTATTATTCAAGGTACAGACTTTGACAATGAGTGTCCATAGCACATCCAAGAGAATCAGCTCAAGCCCCCGCTGTCACCAGGGTGGAAAATGTTCCACAATCGCTCTGCTCGCCTGTATGCAGCGCTGCAGTCCAGACACATACAAGAGGATATTTGTCAGCAGACACCTCCTTCAGCGGACACAGCGATGTATCAACAAAGCAGAGCTCACACGGCCACTGCCAGTGGCTGAATCGAACTTTGTGGGGGTGTGTGTATCAATGGCACACACACACACGCGCGAACACACCCCTACATGCACGAAAAAAGAGGAACTGTGTCCCGACCACAGAAATAAAGTAGAAAAACACACATCTGCCTCAGAGGGTTTATTGCTATCCCTCCTCTGAGTCTGGCTTCAAGTGGTGTTAAGCCAACACTGACATGAAGACAGCCCCACTTATCCTGAACTAGTGAGAGAGGAGGAAATTCCTCCATTACAGATACAGAACATTTACTCTGTTCAAATTGCTTTGTTTGTGCCATGTAAGGGGCACCAATGCATCTGTGCTACACAGATATCTGCAATTTGAATATCATTTGACTTGGGAATCTGACCAATTAAATAATTCATGTGGCAATTCATTACAAGATGATGGTTAGAGGAAATACTGTGATTAGGGTTCTATTGACAATGTTTTTGACAAAAATACAAATATAACTTGTGCACTCACATAAATTATGCCATCCACATTGGTTCGGACTTCAAGACTTGTTTAAAAACAGTTCTAAATAGAATGAGAAGTTGACTTTACTCTCTTCATGTGGAACAATTGTTCGAGTTGGCTTTACTTACCTCTCTGTCTCTCTCCCTTGACTTGATCGACTGTTTCTCTGAAGTTTTCACCTCTCCTTTCTTTCTCTTCTTATACGCTGAGAGAATGGCAGTGAAGTTGATCTTTCTTGTTATTATCCGTAGTACTGAGATCAACACCCTGGAGCAGACTAATTAGGATTTAGTTCATGGTCTTGTTCACACTTGCAGGCAAATGGAATTTATTGATCAAATACAGAAAGTTTTGCTGTCTCAAGTTTTTGTTCTAAATCAGTTATTTTTGACAAAATGTTTTAGAGAGGGCGGCACGGTAGTCGAGTGGTTAGCACGTCCACTTCCCAGTTCTGAGGTCTCCGGTTCGAGTCCAGGCTCGGACCTTCTGGGTGGAGTTTGCATGTTCTCCCCGTGCCCGCGTGGGTCTTCTCCGGGTACTCCGGTCTCCTCCCACATTCCAAAGACATGCATGGCAGGTTAATTGGGCGCTCCGAATTGTCCCTAGGTGTGCGTGAGTGTGGATGGTTGTTCGTCTCTGTGTGCCCTGCGATTGGTTGGCAACCAGTCCAGGGTGTCCCCCGCCTACTGCCCAGAGCCAGCTGAGATAGGCGCCAGCAGCCCCCGCGACCCTTGTGAGGAATAAGCGGTCAAGAAAATGGATGGATGGATGTTTTAGAGAGACAGAGACAAAACACAGAGCTTCATGGTTATGGTGCAAAGAGATGACCAGCAGTAGTAGCTTTAAACCACACAAGGATGACCATGATGAGGTCAACTGAGGAATTTACTTCGCTTCACTTTATTGAATTGTCCCTTGTAGGGCAATTTGGTTAATGGCAGTTCACAAGCGAGCAACATAACAGTCACATACTGTATACCCAAAATGATAGTAGTAGTGATAATAATAATAATAATAATAATAATAATAATAATAATAATAATAATAATAAGAAGAAGAAGAAGAAGAAGAAGAAGAAGAAGAAGAAGAAGAAGAAGAGGAAGAAGAAGAAGAAGAAGAAGAGGAAGAAGAAGAAGAGCAATAAATTCCATCAAATGTGTCAAGTGCACAGACAAAAATAAGGCAGCTCGTGAACAGAAACTATTGGCCACAGGGTTGCAGGAGTACCCATTGTGAACAGCTATGGTGTCAGTACACTAATTAGAAGATGTTACAATAGTAAATGGTCAATTAAAAAGGATATTGTGAAGACAGTTTTGGCCAATTTGTTCAACGCTGCCGACTCCCTCTGCAGGTGGACCACAGACTTCCTGACGGACCGGAAGCAATGTGTGCGACTGGGTATACTGTCTCAGACACAAGGACCATCAGCACTGGAGTCCCACAGGGCTGTGTACTTTGCCCCTGGTTCTTCATCCTATTTAGCGACTGCTACACCTCCAGACGCACCTCTCAGTCCGTGAAACATATCAAGGTTTGGTGTCCTGATGCAACCGCAACAACTGGAGTTTAACATCCAGAAAACAAAGCTGATGACTGTGGTCACAACCTCACAGCTGCTGAGAAGATGATCGGTTGTTAGCTCCCACTATTCGGGACCTGTATGCCTCCAGGTCCCGGGGGCATGCAGATAGGATTACAGCTCACTCAACTCACCCTGAACACAAACTGTTGGACCCGCTTCCCTCAGGCAGGAAGCTACGGACCATTTGGGCCACAACCTGCTGCCATAAGAAGAGCTTCTTTCCCTCGGCTATCAGACTCATGAACACTAAATAAACCACTATCACTTAAAACTTTACAAACTGTGTCTATTGCACATTGTTGGGCTTTTGCACATTGTTTCTCCTCTTCTTAGTTAACTCATACTTGATTTTTATTATTACCAATTATGTTATAGATCAGTGGTTCTCAACCGCAGTTCTCGAGTACCCTCATCCAGACTGTTATCCATGTCTCTCTCAGCCAACACAGGTGTTTCAGCTAGCTCTGCATAAAGCCTCATGGTAGCTTATCCATGTAAGTCACAGGTCTCAAACGCAAGTGCTCGAGGGCCGCAGTTCTGCATGTTTTAGTGGTTTCTCTCCTCAAGCACACCTGATTCAGCAGGAAGCTCAGCAGGAACCTGATAATGATCCTCATTATATGATTCAGCTGTGTTTGAGGAGAGAAACCTCTAAAACATGCAGGACCCTCGAGGACTGGAGTTTAACACCTGTGATGTAAGTAAACCACGTTGCATCCTCAGTAAATCACTCTGTTGAACCCAATGAATACTGGCACAAGAATCCTGGGATTTGTCTGTAGATTGAGGGGGGATAAAATGTAAAGAAAATCTACCGTACCTTAGGTCCTAGACTAATCTAGTTTTTGGCCACAATGCTGAACTTTGATTTACCAACAAGAGGAAGCCTAGATCATAACAAAGAAGAACAATCTGTCTGAGTGGAAGCATCTAGATCAGCAGTTTTCAAAGTACGAAGTGACCCGAGGATAACGTTTTATTTTCTTTCAAGGGAGGCTCACTGTTAAATACACTGAAAATGTGAGAGCAACTGTGTGATTTGTCATGGAGGTAAAAAGAGGCAAAAAAATAAAATAAATACATACATAAATAAATTATTAATAATAATAATAATAATAATAATAATAATAATAATAATAATAATAATTAGGGATGGGCGAGTACCGATACCAGGTATCGGTATCGGGCCGATACCAGCCTTTTTTCAAGTACTCGAGTACTCGTGACGCAGACGAGTACAAGCGACTGATGGCAGAGGGGGAAGACGTTAAGTGAGTCATCCTTGCCTGTAACTGGCGCTAGCTTGCAGCAGTTTTTCACCAAAACTTCACCGGTTTGGAAATACTTCAAAATTGTGAAATTAATTAATAAAAATTAAAGGAAATATATTTGTTTAAAAATATCTTTGAGTGATTTTTTTTTATTTGTCAAAATGTACTACTGGTATCCGCAGTTGGTATCGGTATCGGTGAATACTGATGGTCTGAGTATCGGTATCGGTCTGAAAAAAAGTGGCATTGAACATCCCTAATAATAATAATAATAATAATAATAATAATAATAATAATAATAGTAATAATAATGATAATAATACATCCATTATCGGAACCGCTACTACTACTACTACTACTAATAATAATAATAATAATAATAATAATAATAATAATAATACCTCTGAAAGTAGCAAAACATACTTAACAACTGATTGCTATTGTAGTAGTTAATAATATTATGTTAAAGAGTGCCATGTTAGCAAAAGAGTAGGTGGCACTGGCCACCCAATAGGAAAGTAGACATAAATGCCAGCATCCTCACATCTTCAAAAGATATGTGCACCAAACTGTCAAGGGTTGATCAGTGTTGCCCGACTTTTTTTTAAGCCAAGGGACTAGTTAATTGCATTTAATTGGTTTTGCCTGTCTATATACTTTGGTAGAATACTATAGATATATAGTTGAACAAAGATTATTTTAGAGATAGACCGATATGCTTTTTTCAGGGCCGATACCGATTATCGGTAGTCAAGGAGGCAGATAACCGATATTTGAAGCCGATATTCATTGCCAGTAAAAGTTAAAATGTTGGCACCAAATTTTTGAATAATGCAAACCCTAACCGTTCTTTACAATGGATTCTCACACTGCACTTTTCATTTTACATCCTTCTATCTGCAATAAGACGTTGGTGGCAGTTGGGAGTTAAATGTGGGGGCCAACATGACATTACCTTTTATAGCATTTGGGATACTTGTAGTTTTATTCTATAAATGTTAGAATTTTATATTTTGAAGTAATAGGAGGAACCCTGTCATTCAAAATGTGCATCAGCTGTGGCATTACTTATTACTACAGCAAAAAAAAAAAAAAAAAAAAAAAAAAAAAAATTCCATGAGAAAACCTATTCCTCCCTGAACACCATATAGTTCTTGTAGACCTTATTATGATTATTGTTATTGTTACCATATAGACAGTATTGATAAGCTTAGGATCTTAAATTGAGACCAGCAATATCATGCTACTCCTCTCTACAAGAGAACTGTCAAAAGACAGCTTCAGGATACAACACACTTCATCATGTAGTTTACTGCCACTTAGGATGTCCCAATCAACGCAGAAAAAATGTAGAGTAAAATAACTTGGTTATAATAATAGTAAGAATAACTTGGTTAAACAGACATTGTTGCGGTGGACCGCTGCCAGTTTCTGCTGTTTAATGTGTTTTACACTTATAGACACGTGTGTGTATGTGGGCACACTATTCTCTCACTACTGTACTGTACTGTATCACTTAATGGCACAGATTTACTTGTCTAAATAATAACTGGGCTGCAACATTGCTAATTCACATTAACAAGCACTATCTTAACTGTCCACATGAATAGTTACTAACACACGAGAAAGTTATACAACACACCAAGCATGAAAATACGGAGTTTTAAATGGATCGCTTATATCGGCCGTCAGATTAATAAAACAGGCCGATACCGATATGTACCAATATGTCAAATATCGGCCCCGATTATCGGCCCGGCCGATTATCGGTCTATCTCTAGATTATTTTGTATAATAAACATTTTTTTTAAGCAATTAAGTGATGTGATCAACCCCTCCTTTTACAAAGCTGACAAAACCTCATTAGGGTCGCAGGTGTGCTGGAGCTTCTCCCAGGCGACTTCATGCAATAGGCGGAGTACACCCATGTTTACTTCAGTACATATATGATTTTAACACATGAAAAATGCCTCTTCTTTGTTGTTTCTTGTTCGATGTGCATATTCATTCTTATAATGTAAGAAATGAGCAACGACTAAGCCAGTTTTCTTTTGAAGTGGGAAGTAAACCACCTCCAACTGAGGTGGCTGTGGGCAAGTACAGCGGTGTCAAACCAAGTAGGTGCAGTTCAGTGAAA
Organism: Festucalex cinctus; assembly: GCF_051991245.1. Classification (NCBI taxonomy): domain Eukaryota; kingdom Metazoa; phylum Chordata; class Actinopteri; order Syngnathiformes; family Syngnathidae; genus Festucalex; species Festucalex cinctus. Next base: position 22,269,517 of record NC_135423.1, on the reverse strand, counting down.
ATGTCCTTTTGCCACCTCCGTCGACAGTATGCTGTACATTTATTGTTTCAAAATGTTTCTGCAGATGTTCACAACAGAATGTGCACACAGTAAGGGCCTTGAAATGGTTATTAACCGCTATTGCTTCTCACAATTCTTCACAATGGATTGTAGAATAAAAAAACAAAAACAAGTGTAGACTATATATTACATCCTAATTTAGATTTAGAGCTCTAAATTTACATGAGCAGTTACTGTGCTATTTTTCACATTGACTTTATGTGACTTTAGCCTGCTGTTGTAATAGTCTAATAGTTTGCATTGAGAACATGAAATATTGCCCATTTGTTGCATATAAACTGCAGTAAGAAGATGCAAAGCTAACAAAAAAAAAGGGAAAAGAGACTGAGCCACAGGAAGTGAGGTCAAATGAGGTTTTATTTACTCATTTTCTTGGCTTGATATCCATGGACAGGAGGAGAGCAGCGGTTAATACCGGGGAATTTAAGAGTGTATTTGTTTCCATTTTCTAAAGAAATCACTGGTCCATTTTGGAGCAGTGTGGCGAAAGTGGCATTCTGTCGCACCAGGAAGGGTAACGGTACATCCTCCACTGTGCACACTTCATTAAAATTTCCATTTGTTAACCAGCAGGTGTCTCACAGAGTTGTGTTCTCTGACACATGCGGACCCACGCTGTTGTGTGCGCTTGTGTGTTGAAAATGAATTAACAGTGACCTGCAGAACGGGTGAGCATCTAGCAAGAAGTAATGATGAGCACAAATTGTTATGAATATGGACAAACGTTATTTTCTCTCTTGCTGCCTGTTCATTTGGGCACATATCTGTGTTGGAAGCACAGTGGGCTGCTGTCTGTCACTCTCACTTCTTGTCATTGGTTTCTTGAGCAGCCAGGAAAAGCCTGTTGGAGTAAGCAGTTATGGAGCAGCTGCATATTTGATGTTAGGATACTTCTGACAACATCTTTGCTATTAGGCCAATGCAATTAACCTGCTCATATTTCATAATCTCCCCGAAAACCAAAATAAGTTCATCTCTCCCAAAAAGTTGAAAATTCCACCTCAAATAACACGACTTATTGCCTTCCCTTTTCTAATTAGCTTCTGCCATCTTAAATCTGAACAAGTTGTGAACCAGTGAGCTGATTACTTATGTAAATGAGTGAAAAGCCATAATAAAGCTGTCAACAGAGCTAAATTGCTTCAATGGATTTATCCTGCTTGGTCAAACAAAGATAAAGAATACTCCAGAGACATTTAATGTTGGAACAGCACAAATTGATCGTCATTATGAAATGACATATTTGTGTTGGACCTGAGACAGAACTTTGGCAGAGCAGATTTTTAATATTCGATTTATTTTACAAATCACAGTGCTGATGCTGCTGCTTTGTTCTGTGCTGTGAGATGCATATATCTACAAACTGGGCTGGATTTACAAGAAATATATAAGTGACAAGCTTCCAACTTTTTGCTACTATTTGGATGTGAGCCATGGCAGTAAAAAGAAAAAAGGTGGTTATCGTCTGATCAGAAGTCCTCAAGCTAAACTGTTATTTCAATTTGATTTGAGAATGGAATTACATTTTAAGGTGTGAATTATAAAAGAAAATGCCTTTTATTTCTATGATTGTCTGGTGAACAGTCCAGGTTGTGATCAGGCTACAGCACAACCGCAACCCTTACAAAGATACCTTTAATAAGTGGTATTGAAAATTGATAGAGAGATAGATGGATACATTTTATTATTCATTCTATCACCATTATGTACTTTGTATTTTCTATACATTTTATGGTCATTTTATCCTGTGCTTAAACAATTTTAAATCTTATCAATTGTAACAACTATTGCCTATGGCCCAGTCTACCCTCTAATTTTTTTTTTAAGTTTGCTTCTTCTAAAGCAAATTCTCTGCAGTTGCATAAATATTCCACTGCCCAGACAGGATCTAAGCTTGGTTAGCTCTGCAGGTGGTCACCCAACCACCAACAAAGCTCTTTTGAAGCCGCTGACCAGGTGACAAAGGAATTTATGCGTCTGCCGAAGGAGTGTATTCAAGCCCGTCTTCTCGGAGCCCGAACAAATGGCTCCAATGATTTGGAATACACAAACGACTGATCAAAGGAATGTTCATGACTTCTTATCAATCACAAAGGATATTCTGGCGTCTCGCCCTTCCAAACGGGCACTCCTGGAACGTCTTGAAGGAGCAACAGCACCGTCAAGTGGTGAAACTTGGAACTATCCTTAGTGACAATTCATATAAGTAACCGCATTTCACATATTTATACCATGATAATTCTTGACAGATAACTGAACTACGAATGATTCATGTTATGTCTTTGTGTGTATGAACATCCTATTTCATTTGTACTCCATAAAGAATGAAAGATAATCAATATCTTTCAGTTCAGTCAGATTAGACAAGTAGAAGTTACCTCACAAATTAGTTTATGATGCATTAATTACGATGTGTGTTAAACGGGTTGTGTGGGAAAACTGATTTGCCAGACTGACCAAATTTAATGCCAAATTATTAATCCCTTTAATAATTTTTTTTTTAAAGTCTGCGCGAGAAAACAGAAGGGTGTGCCACCACCTACTGAAGCTCCGCCCATAGACTTTAAAAAGACGAGGGGACCCCCTCGCTCTCTCTCTTCCAAAACTCCTCTTCCAACATCATCATCCTCAGGCTAACGACCTGCAAGTTCCCCAGCCTGCTTGAACTCTTTGTTCCAAGAAACTTGCTAAACACGTGGCCCCTTTTTTTTTTTCTGGCAGCAACCGTTGCCACGAGAGCAGCCACCCGCTCCACGACACGCCAAAGCAGGTCCAAACTGCAACGCTGACTAAAAACTCTTTGCCCTTTTTTCCTTGTTCTTTTTTTTTTTCTTCACCATCGGTGATTGCTCGCCAGCGGCGAACTCCGCGGCCCCGGGGTACACTTGCAACGTACCGCCGGACTCAAGGTTGTTGCGCCTAAGCCGCCCGCACCACCTGCTATTCGGTGGCGCCCCGCCGCGGTGCGAGCTCACCTCCAACGGCTGGCCTTCCCCGTACGCAGGCGCGTAGCGGACCGAGCTCCAACACCTGGAGTCGGACAGCTGTCCGGCAGAACCAACCTCGCCGGAGAATCAACCTCGCCGAGTCGCCAACCAATCAAGGGACGAGCCGCGCAACTACGTCAGCCCCCGAGCGGCTCCCTTGCTCACCTGTGGAATAACCCCTTTTTTTGATTTTCTTTCCTTTTGGAACGAACATTGACTATTTTTTTCCCTTTTTCACAAGACCTTTTTTCTCGCTTCGACGCAAACGATTCTCGTAAGTGTGCGTTTGATTTCTACCTCGGCGTATCCACTGTGTGCCACTTACGTTTGAAACATATCACAGATCTGGCAGGTCAAATTTCCCTTTTCCCTGTTTCCTTATCCATTCGCATTCCTTCCTTATTTTCATTAGCTTTATTTTATTTCTTTTCTTCTGACGGTAGAATAGTTAGATAGGCAGTGTTTTGATTCTGTAGTGTAGCAATCGTGAATAAATGCATGTTTTATTAACTCTATTCTGCCTAAGTCATCTGTGTTTCCGAGTGGATTATTATTCTTTTTTTAGTACAACGAACCACTGAATATCGAGTGTGGCGACGTTAGATTATAAATGACTGATGAAGGAAGGATTTTGGTCGTTGTTTGCTCCTGTTAACCCAAAGCAAAACCAACGTGGTGCCCCTAGAGGTTATCGAGGTAAATATAATTTACCTCTGTAACGTCCAGATTATTAATTCGTCCAAAACACGACCCAATTATCGCTACACAATGTTATTTTGAAAAAATACCAGTGATAGAAAATACACAAGAAAATGACCAACAACCAACAAACAGAAAGTCGCAACAACAAAAGTGCTAATGTGAAAAATAAAGCATTAATAGACACTAACTAAAGCTGACAGATGGAGCCACAAGAGGAGACAGCAGTTAAATACACAAGTTTAGACACAATGCATCAACCTCCAAATGACAATGCGTCATGTCATGGAAAAACTGTCTATAGTCCGACATCTCTTTCCTGTTTCTCCTGTGTTTTATGTTGCATTCAAGGAAGGTTGGAAGTCGGACTTATCCCAGTTGGCTTTTCCCAGTTCCGACCTGAAAGTGTTCAAGACGAAAGTAAACAACCAAAATGTCAGCTAGTGATAAGTTGTTGTTTGTTTTTTTTTGGTCCTCAAAAGACATTTTGACCTCCAGCAAACTTGCTTTCTCGCAATGTCGCTTCATTTATGTATTTATCTTATTTCATATCAGCATTCCATATACAGTTCAGTAGTTGATCGTATAATTTCATGCAGGAAGATAGCGGCATCCTGTCACGTTATCGAGCTATCTAGTTTTATCCTCAAGTAAGTTGTGTTTTACCATTCACGGTCTGTTTCCATATCGGTCGTCATTGTAGAGTGACGTCACATCGAAGTCGGTCGGTGAAGTCGGGGTACTTTTTTTCTCAACTTCGCAAGTCGGATTTCCGCGTTCAAGGGGGTGTTCCCATACACACGTCCTGGTTTGAAGTTGGAAAAGTCCGACTTTCCGCTTTCCTCGAATGCAACATTAAGGCCTGGCTGATACTTATAGAGATTTGGTAAGGGACTCCATTATTTTTGAAACATCACAGTAACTTTGAATTGGTAACTTGGATCAGTATTTTGGCCAAAGGTTATTGGTGGATATTTTTAACGGAAATGTGTCAGTGAGTGGGAGGTGAAAAGATACCTCAAGTTTTACATTTTTGCTGGTTTGCTTTAAACAAACTTTTCTATAGGTAGTATCACATAAAGGTTGCCAAAAAGGACTTTTATTTTTTTAGCATATAAAAAAATTGTAGCTTCAGAGTACTTACAAGGAACCTCAAGGCGCCTAGGGTGAAGTAATTTACTGAAGTATTATTTTTTTAATGGCAATGTGGAGGCAGGCACTCCTACAGGCAAGCTATGATAAAGCATGCCAATATGACTATAAATTATGCTTTTTTTTTTTGCTTTTTTTTTTAAGTCGCTATCGAATGTTTTTAATATTACTCTGAATAAAACTATATTCAGTCCCAGTCTAAACAGAGTAAACAGAAGAGATTAAAATATTAAAAATAAATAAATAAATAGATCAATCACTCAACAGTCGAGGAACAATCACGGAACCTTCAGATGGGGAGACAGTCAAACAAACCACTGACCCATGCCACTTCTACTCTGTGCCAATATATCACAGGTGTCAGGTGGCATCCTCGTACTTCCATTTCTGGGCTCATTTTGGACACACCAGCAATATGTTAATGTATTAAGACGTGCACCTGCACAAAAATCGAGATGTGCCAGCATGCACCCATAAATCCTATAAAACTTTTGCAATTTCACTCATGGATGCAGCACTTCCTGAGTGTACAACAAATGTACTGTAAACCCATGCCTCAAGGCCTTGATAAATATAATTTACATTTATTACCACTTAAGAAATGACTTGTCTACAAAATAAAGTAGTCTGCTAACTGCTTTGTAAATTGAATGTCCCCTCAAAATCATTCAAGACACAGTCATTAATTGCTAAACTACTCACAACCCAAGCGAGTACAACCCTAGGTGAAAATGTCAAAAATGGGCCCAATTAGCCATTTCCCTCCCTGGAGCATGTCATTTATTAATGTTACAAGGTCCCAGATGTGAATGGGGAGCAGGTGTATTAAATTTGGTGTTATCGCGCTCACACTGTTATACTGTGCTGGTCATTGCACGTTAAAAATACGTGCCACGAAGGAAGATCTTACAAAGCTCATGCACAATAAACTTTGAGAAAACTGATGACAAGAAGACGAAGGACATGGATTTATGCAACCTTCTTGGTGGGAAAAGTTCGGAAAGTATTTATCTTTGTACCTTTATTTTTATATATCACAAAAACTTGGAACCTGAACAGGGGTGTGTAGACATTTTATAGCCACTGTAGAAAAGAATCGTACAAACAGTAATGCATGGAAAGGCCATGGTCTTAACTTGATGAGTTAGACGGAAGAAAGCGTGGAAATGCTGACATTTCAGGAGCCGTGCCTGCCTGGATGTGATAGAGAAAGCTGGGAATAGGGAAGAAGAGGAAGTGAAGTCATTCTGTATATAGTTTCATAAATAACTAGAGGATGACTGTTGGGATAACTTGTAGTCTGTGACTTGGCATTTGGAGTGCCATTAAACTGTTAAAATGTTCACTCTTATTGAAAAGACTTCAATATAATACTCATAAATTGTGAAGTCAACAGTTTGAATTGAGAAGTAACAACTTTTAATCAAGAAAGTGACATCATACTCAAAAACATTAAGAAAATTATTGATGACATGTCATAATTTTATTTACAGAACTCATGATTATTGATGTACGGTCATTTGTGATTGTAGCACTCTCAAATGTAAGCTGCTGCTCTGCCATTTCCTTCCAAGCCACTACCTTGTTCTTTCATCAGTGTAACTATTACTTACATGTATTCAAATCCATGCACACACACAATTTTTCACATGGAATGGACAGACGCTTGTCATAACTGAACCCAAATTATTCTGATAGTTTTCAATCCAGCACGGTTGGAACAAGAGGATCAAAAGTTGTGTTGCAGAACATGGAGCCAGCATGTTGACGCAGATGGTTCAATAAATAAACCAAGTAAGAGGAACTCACAGGGAAAGATGAAACTGGAATAAAACACATGGCTTTGTTTATTATTTTTAGGGAATGCTTCATAGGATTTCACCTTCTGAGTTTGGTGTTTCTTGTCCATCCTTTTTGTATGTTTTACTTCTCTCTCTCTCTCTATCTTTATCTCTCTCTCTCTCTCTCTCTCTCTCTCTCTCTCTCTCTCTCTCTCTCTCTCTCTCTCTCTCTCTCTCTCTCATTCATCCATCCATCCATTTTCCAAACCACAAATTCCACTGTTGGTGGAATTCATATAAAAGCCTGAATGACTGTCGACCCTTGTTTGCCAAAAGTTACTAACTAAAATTTAAAACAAAAACATTTTCCAAAGTTATGTATTTAATTGAGAACCTTCTGCCGCATACCTTGTACATTGCAATAATATTTCTTGGCATGTCTGACAGATTCATGAGAGGTTTTTAAACTGCAAAACTGTTAGCAAGTGGCTTTTGTTCTCCATAGAAGAAGGAATCCTGTATGCTTCAATGTACCTGCAACGGTGACAGGATCAGTGGTGGAAAATCAATTTCAGGAAGGAGGGGAAGGCGGTAACATACCAGAAATGTAGAATGAGGGAATAACTACTTTGATACACACTTTAAAGTCCATGTAAGTTTGTTATTAACAGTAATTAATGATGACAAGTTAGGAAACAGATATGCACACACCCAGCTGATATTTCTGGAGTCGGGGGTTCCTAAAATTGTGTATGTGAATTCAAAAAGGAATTCAATCGTCCAACTGTTACCCTGTTACTTGTACACTGAGCAAATGTCTCACCAATTAAATTGAAAATGTAAACAAAACACATTCAATACAAATAACATAAAGGTGTAAGCAGGCTTCCTCTGTCTTTGCATTACTGTTAAACACAGTATGCAAATCTGCTTTGTCTTTGTCTCTCTCTCGACATTGAATGTGATAAAGATGCTGTCTACAGGCCTGTTGTTGAAAATTGACACACACATCTGTGTTTCAATGACCGGCTATCAGAACAGACCTTTGTTCAGGCTTATGCTGCAATTTACTGTGTATTTGGCGGAAACTAAATGCTATTTGTAGGGGTGATCCAGACACCCTGGAACCCCAAGGAAAATACGTTTATTATTATTATTATCATCATCATCATCATCATCATCATCATCATCATCATCATCATTATTATTATTATTGTTATTATTGGTGTCTTTGTATGTGACAAAAAAACAAAACAAAACAGTATTGACACTGAAACAGATTAGTAGACTATAACAGTACCACTAAAACCTATCCATCCATCTTTCTACCGCTTATCTGAGGTCGAGTCACGGGGGCAGCAGCTTTTGGAGGGAAACCCAGACTTTCCTCTCCCCAGCCACTTCAACCAGCTCCTCCGGCGGGATCCCAAGGCGTTCCCAGGCCAGCCGAGAGACATAGTCTCTCCAGCGTGTCCTGGGTCGTCCCCAGGGCCTCCGAAATCTAGTCAAAGCCATTTATGTTTTTGTATCATAGCAGGACTCACACCATCACCCTGTGTTCCAAGACACAAGTCTTTAATGGAGTGCTAACAAGTGTTTTCCGGCAGAACAGATTTAATGGCTGCTTTCTTTCAACATGTTAAAGGGACAGCAACATGAAAAATCAACTTTTTGGAGCTTTTAGCCATGTTAATTCCTCACCAAACACATGACTGAATTGGTGTTTTCCTCCATGTGTCCCTCTCTGACAAATTCCACGTCATTCCGTTCTCCAAGCACCAGCCCCTCCCAACCGGAGAAAATGAGTGGGTGCTCATTTTATAACATCATAAGGTGCGGACCCACCCCTGCACCACCTCTGCGGACTAAACGCACGCCCACTTTCTCTGAGACCTCCATGGGATAGTGACAAAAGTAGCCTTTATCAGTAAACATTCTGTCCAAATGAATTGAAAGCAATCAATTATCCTTCACATTTTCAATGCTAAAGTGCAATGACAATTGTCTTAAAATTCGTTCTGGCTGACACTTGTGTAAACTACAAGTAAAACTTTTGCACTGACCCTAACTGAACAAATAGCATAGTGGTTAATGTGCTTGCTCGGTAAGCAGTTAGTCCCTGGTTCAAGACCAGCTCAGATTATTTTTTCCCCTCTCCTCCACGATTTCTTGAGGCAAGGAGCCGTTTTGTTTCAAATGTTTATTGAAGAATTGGCTTGAGTCAAGTTGTGTGGCCATTACGAGGAGTGCTCAAACACAGAGCTCCAACAGCAGACTAGAGTCGGCTTGCCGGGGACGCGGCAATCACATGGGGAGAGGCGGGGTTTTACTGAACGAGGCGTGTTACTTCAAAGTTAGAAAAATAGCCAGCAAAACACCTAATATTTCATTAGAAAAAATAAATTGCTATGGTGTCAAAGGTAAGATTGAATCATTATATGCCTATTGTTAACTTTTGGAAAGGCTTAAAATACCATGGTGTAATCCCTTTAAAAAGAATGCAGCCACATTTTAGCAAACTCACAGATTTTATTTTAATTATTCAAAATCACAGTTGAGCTTGTAAAAAATTCAAAATGTAATGAATTTCACTTCAACACTTTGAAACACTCACATTTTCAGTCTTTTTACAAATTAGGGTTTACCCCGCCTCTTGCCTAAAGTCAGCTGCAGGCTCCAACTTTGTCTGTGACCCTGTTAGGGATAAACTGAATAGAAAATGGATGGATGGATGGATGGATGGATGGATGGATGGATGGATGGATGGATGGATGGATGGATGGATGCCAGGTTAAATGTACCCACAGTGAAGAGTTGAACAAGCATCTTATCACTGGGCAACACAAAAACATTAAACTAAAGATGTTCAAAATGTTTTTTCCTCCTTATGATATAATGTACTGCAGTTGTAGTGTATTGGGCAAACAGTCCAAATAGTACTGTACATGACCGTAGATGACCCGATTGTGTCTCTCTAAGCAACATCCATTTGTTTATGATATTTTGTGGCTATCATACCACAACAGTTACCACAATGTTATGGCAATCTACATAATATATGTATTTAAAACATTTTAAATAATCAGCTTTTTACAAGATAATAAGGATCTTTTTTTTCTGCCAGATATGTAGTGAAACAAGCTTTATTATTTTTGGTTGTGCTGTTTTTGTTTTTACAGATTTCTCATTTTACATGTACTATGTTATACAGTGGAATATTGATACAGAAGGTTTACAATTAGTAGAGAAGGAAAGTGGTGAGTGATGTGGAGAGAACAAGAGGCTTAGCATCACACTGCAGCTTGCTCTTTGTTCAGAGATAGTTCCTCTTATTATGACTGAATACAACTTGATTAAGTAAATTAAATGATTGTGACATTGTCTCCTAGATGACTCATCCATCAGAGTAATTTTGCTGTTGAGCCTCAGCAAACAGTAAACAAATGAGAGCTTGTCAGTCAAATGTTTATATTTGGACCCCAAAAATGACTAAGAACATGTCCAAACAGAACTTCTTATGCACAAATAGAAAACGGTGATTCTAGCTCGTGTTGTAGAACATTGCAGCATAATAGATGTGTTTCTAATATTTTGACATCCTATGTATTCTGGATAGCTGTATTGCAATCATCTTTCAGTTTGTGGTATGGGAGGGAGTTCATTCACTTGTTACATTCCGGTTGCATGCACAGAGAAGGCGAAGTAATAATAGACATGGATTATTAAGTGGAGGTTTGTCATCATACATAGCGCTGTTCTTCTATATCTGTATACAGCAGAAGTGGGTGCATCAATGAAATTTAACTGTACGTTATTTATCATTCATCAACAGCCGGGATAATTGTCCGTTATTGTTAATCCGTTATTATTTCAAGCCAAAACTAACTGTCATTGTCAATCTGTCAACGTTATTTTAAACTGTGCTTCCAGAGCTTCCTGATGAGCTGATCGTATGTTCAGCTGTATATATCAGCTGTGTAGGACTTCGGCCCTCGAGGACCAAGTTTGCCCACCCCTGGTTTAAACTCTGTTCAGCTCATCAAAACATCTGTAAACATTAAGTCTCACTGTCCAAATCGATTGACAGTCGATCCAATAGTTACGCTAATGTAAAAGCTTGGTTAGTCGTGCGTTGATTAGTCATGCCTGAAGAGGAATGGAGGGATTCCGTCTTCACCCCGAGGACTTTTCATTGGACGACAGAAATGACAAGAGACTCGCATAGTTTAGCACAACAGACAGCTTATCGCACGGTAATCATCCTGATCTTCTCCCAGAAAAATTAACTGCTTTTGCCCAACTTATGCACTTCTCTTGTTGCTTTTCACCACTGTTTCCTTTTGCACTAAATTTTTTATATATTTAAACTCATAATTTGCTCAAAACAGCTATTTTTCTGTAAACCTTTGTTTATATTTATTTTTACTTTATTGCTGTTGCCAGATATTTTTTAAGTGTGTTCTTGTACAAAAAAACATTAAAAAAAATAAAAATAAAAAAAATAAAGCACCGCTAAGAATAATGTTAAGGTATCGATAAAATATTAATGATACCATCCTTATATATATATTACATTATCTATAAGTTTTACAGTTTTGAGGAAAGACCCACCTGAAAATATAATAAATCCCAAATAATGTAATAAGGTATTGCAATATTGTTTTTTTTTTATTGCGTTTATTGGTGATTTTTTTTTTTTTTTTTTTACATTTTTGATTGAGTTAAGTGCAAATTTTATTACAGTTTCAGGTGTTTGTACATTTTTGGGAAATTATTCCACTATAGGGAGCTACGAGCATAGGAACTGTGTGCTGTGCTTCTATTGCTTTTATTGTTGTCTGTGCTGTGCACTTTATCGTGCATTTTATTACACTTTGAGATTTATTTTACAAATGTACAGTGTGTTACAAATAAAAGCTATTATTAGTATTAGTATTAGTATTAGTATTAGTATTAGTATTATTAAACAGCTTTATTTAATTTACTTTACATGTTTTCTGTAATGGTTTCACTTCTTAAAATCATGTAAAAAAAAAAAAAAAACTGGAATAAAAGTAGAGTGTGATGAGAAAGAAGGAAAGGAAAGCCGGGCGTATGATGGAAAATAAAAAGCAGGAAAAATGACTGCAGTAGTGCTGCTATAGAAGACCCTATTTGTGCAGTGGAGGGAGAGATATTGGCCAGTGCTGCCCTGTACCATTTGTCCTAGTCAGGTTCTTAAATAGATTCAGGATCAATTATTCATAGAGTCCATAACTGGCAATAAACGTTAGCCAAGACAGTGCAGCCTGGGCCAGGGACAGCCAGAAGACACAGGTTAGAAGCAGTTTTTAAAGGTGAAAACTACTGGACAAAACAGGTCATCTAACATATAGTGTTTGGAAGAACATGAAGGAGCGTAGATAGATTTTGACTGAGTTTATTGGAAATCAATATGGCTCCTAATCAAGGAAAGACAAAGCCATGTCCACATGTTATGCTTACCTTAAGGTTAGCAGGATTATTATTACACGTCAAAGAACTCACATGTAGAAATGCAAAATGAGCTGAAATGTATTATTCATGTAAACGACATAATTTAATTGTGTTCCGAGTTCGATTCTGAGCCTCATGGCAGGATACAATAGGCAGCAACAAAGTCAAATGAAAAATGTTTTGTTGTTGTTGGTTTTGCAATATGATTAATCTTAACAGACACCAAAGTTTATTTAAAATATCTCCAGAAGTGCATGCTTATATATATATATATATATATATATATATATATATATATATATATATATATATATATATATATATATATATATATATATATATATATATATATATATATATATATATATATATATATCTTATGACGTACTAAACCATAAAATATTACAAATATCACTGATTAAATCAGTGCCTGGGTTGGTGAAATATGGCAACAGTGGATGTAGAATTTATTTGTATTTATGTCACATGGTGCTAAAAGGTCAACACTGTTAGTGCAACAAAAATGTATGATTGTCAGAGATCATTTATATATCTATATATATTTATCCATCCATCCATCCATCCATCCATCCATCCATCCATCTAGTTGTGTAGAGAACTGAAGGCTGGATAAAGTAAACCGAAAACTTCCAGTAACACACTGTATATACTCAAAACCCCCATCCAAATATTTGTTGTCTATGCATTATGGTGCAGAGACACAAGCCTGGGGAATGAATAATCACCCAGAGACCATTTGGATGGTAATTGACTGAAGGAATGCCAGGCACTCTCTGATGAACATGTAGACACTTCACTGTTCATCTCCAAATGGCTTTAGTGAGCTAATGGTGGTGTGGGAAAAATGAGCTCACATAAGGCTGGGGTAATGTAGCTTTCAGCTCAGCTCATTTCCCTCCAAACGAAAGAGATAATCTGGACCCCCTAAAGGCCTGCGAGATTGAAAGCTTCGCAAGCGGAAAGGCCAAATAAGTAAGAAAAATTAGACGTGAACCTGGACCAGAGTTTCCTCATTCAACTCCCACGCCTCACATCAGTGATGCTGCTGATGATGTTCACATGCCTTACGGTGGAATATACAATAACAGTCGGCCTTTCCTTTAGCTTTTCTTTCCCCTTCCCTTTTTCTTCTCATTCTGTATTGTACTTGTCTTTTGTGTTGACTTCCAAAGTCGTCTTTCTTTGTTTACTCATTTATTCAATGTATTTTCACCTCAGAGTCTTCAGGGTGTCAGGCAGGCAGTACAAAGAAACAGTTCAGGCCCGAGATGCTGCTGATTGCCTAATAACATGAGCTGCATTTAGAAAGTTATGAGAGAGGAGCGTGTTCTTCCTCGCCGAATGAAAATACTGTCAGAGTGGTGTTAGAGCATCAAGAGTGGATTTCTGATTGCACCCAGTGTTGGAGACAGTGGAGTTTAAAATGCCTTACCTTACATTAAAAGTAAGGTAAGGTCACGTGGCCAAAGGTAAACTTGTTGGTTATTGTGCCTTTTGGTGTGTAAGTCCTTCTTTTGGCAAAACAAAGCTGCATGCTAAACTAGTAACGCATCACACATTAGTTGCCATGACTAGTCTTCTTCTTCATATTCCTTTTTCAACGCTACTCGCTCGCTCTTCTTTTTTTTTTTTCTTTTTTTTTTTTTTATTGCAATTTACAAAACAATCATGACAATAGTAAAGTTAGTCTTTCTCTTTTAGCGGTTAGCAAATTAGTGAATTACCGCCATCTTTTTTGCATACCAAAGAAGGTGGCCGCCAGTGTTTCTTCTTCTTCTTCTTCTTCTTCTTCTGCCTCACTGATCTGACGATATGACTGGAGAGATGTTTGTTGTTGTTGTTGTTGTTTGCAATGTATGATGATGGCAATGGAACACCTATTTTTTTTTTCAACTTCACGTCATAGAGACTCATCATGACTGATAGATGCCACAAAGTCAGGTGATTGTTTGTACAAATGATTATGTCCACCTCCTATACCAGCCACACAGCATGATTGACCCATCCGGATATTCTATTTCCAGAATAACAATGACCATTTTTCCACATTTTTTTCTTTCTTTCTTTCTCTTTTTTTCCTTTTCTCTCACCATTCCTCCTCCCTTTTGTTATGGGCCCCTGCGCCGTCTCTGGGTGCACCGGTGATATTTACGCCACTGGTTACATTGTTAACATGTTTCTTTCTTCCTGTATAGGTGCAATTCAGCTTGATTTTATGATCTGAAACAGATCTAGACCACATTATAAGGTGGTTTGAAATCATATTCAAAGCAGATTTATACTGGTGTTTGAGTCTGGACGCAGTCACGAGTCACAACTTTTAACATGATCCAACAGCAACACCACCGCCACCTGTCTCACTCCCAGTCTCTACTTTACGGTTATTGCCTGTCAACTTTGAGTGCCATTCAAAACACTGCATTTGAAAAAGTCAGTATAAACCCCATTCCAATCAACAAGGCTTGATTGCTGCCAGGGTTTGGATGATATTGTTCACACTTGATCAAATCAACTGAACTAGCAGAGCAGTCGGACCAGTTTGTTGTAACCAAAACAAACTGTGTTTGTGTGTGTGCGTGCGTGTCTATTGTACTCCCTGCATTCTCCCTTTCCAGGGATTGTATTCGTTAGCCATGGCTAACCTATGATGTGAAGCAGGAGTTTAAGAATTTCTATTTTATTTACGTCACTACGTGTATTATAAAGCTAATATCGTATTTCAATGAATACTGAATTAAAAATATAACAGGAAAAAAAATGTGCATTTTAAGACAGACTTCTACAATGGTAACCAGCAAGATGGGGATAAGCATTTTTAAGTGCAACACTGTATATTTATTAGGTCATGAATCAGACAGAGAAATCTTGTCAGCACATTTTCCACATTTCATCTTTAAAAAAAAATAAACGAAAAAAATACCAAAATAGCATTCCATTCAGTAGCTCTCTAATAGTAAAACATGACCAGAGAGAGAGAGAGAGAGAGAGAGAGAGAGAGAGAGAGAGAGAGAGAGATGATGATGATGACATGTTGAATCTGTAAAGACTAAAAAAAAATTCTTTGTCTTCCATCTTTTTTTTTACTTTGACGTGCATGGCCCCGTGCATGCTGCAGAATGTGAATCTGGGCACCCTTTCCCCGGCTGATCCCTTAGGACCCACAGCCCTTTCCTGCTCCACATAGGAACCCCCATGCATAATGCATCACTATCCAGGCCAATTTCATTGCAGAGAAGCAAAAAATAGAGAAACTCTTCCCAGGTTCCTGCAATCAGTCCCTTGGTTTCTGTGGGAAATGAAGCCTCATTGTGACCGAATAGAATTTCCAAGAAGAAAACATGAAAAATTTAGCATCATCTCCCACACTGAACATGCCATCTCAAACTTCCCCGAAAAGTTGTGGATGGAAGTGGGGACACGAGATGTCACAGTGCTTGTATGGTGTTCTCTCAACACGATTATGAGGACGCTGTTGCTTTCTAGAGATGGCGCCGGAGAGGGCACATTACATGCATTGGTGGAGGTTCAGATGGCAACATTTATCCTGGGGGAACAGGATGGCACTTGCAGAGGCGGAACATGGGATTGATTTGTGCTGCTTATAAGTGGTGAGAAGAGGGGCCTCTCGTGGAGGCTGCTGGAGGTTTAATCAAAGCAAGGATGTTGCTGAGTGATGATGGTCAGGCAAGCCGAGCCATTTAACATCCATAACTGATAAACAACCACAGGCAAGGCAGAGCACAGGCAGGGACATAAATATTCATGACAAGATACATAGAACATATATGACCAGTGACAAAGACAAACAAAATAATTTATTTTCTTCCAGGTGAGAATAGCTGAAACGCTCTCCGATGACACAACTAAACAAACCATTCTGTGTCCTTTGACCAAGGCAGAACAATTGAGAAAACAGGGTCGTCAGGGTGGCATGGAAGTCTCATATTCACAAGAAAAAATGTCCTAATTGGTTAGCTTTCTCTACCGTTGTAGTTGCAAAATGTCAGTCAAAAAGAAGGTGCTTTATATTGGTTGGAAGGGAGACCCAACACCTCTGTGTCACAATTTACTGTTTTGAAGCAAAAATAGACATTTGGTTCACATGATCACTGAAGAACTAGCTACACAGTAAATTCTGTAGAGTAAATTTGACTCTATTTAGATCGGGACCAAATAGACTCTGATTTACAGTAAGCTAAGATTTACACTATGAAGAGAGTAAAATAAAGAATTAAAAATAAATAAAATAAAAGTCACTCAAGGGTTGAGGAGCGAACTCACAACATTCAGCTTGGGAGACTTGCCACACTACCACCCGAGCTATTCCCCTCCTACTGTTTGCTTGTCTCCAAGAGACCAAAGGATAATGTTTTTGGTGTCTTGGAGTTAGGAAGATTCCAGATGACATGAGTGATATAGTAACACACAGCAGGAGCTGCTCAGGGAGTAGAACGGCTGTCTCCCACGCTGAACGTTGTGAGTTTATTCCTCCACCCTTGAGTCATTTTTACTTTTAATTTTTCCCAATTATTTATTTTACTCTCTTACAAGTGTAAATATTACTGTGAAACTGAGTATATTTATTTCCACTTAAATGGAGTCACATTTATTGTACATAATTTACTGTGTACCAGTAATTAATTGAGATTACATTAAATGAAAGAGACAGTGTGTAGGATTTAGTGCCATATGGTCGTAAATATGAGCCTGTCAACACTCACACATTGACTGTGAGAATCACGCATTTCCGCTCACTCACACTCTCACGCTTAACTTTAATTTGTCATGCTAAGAAAAAGTATTAATGAAAAACGGGGTTTGTCAATGCTGTTGTTTCTGCACGCTAATAACGTCTCATCTCGGATAAAGCACCATTTGTCAGTAGTGACCATTCCTGCTTTTGAAAAAAAAAATGAAATAAAATAGAAACTCCATAAAAAAATGACAAACTTTGCTCAATTTTATTTCCACTGCTTGATGAAAATGCATTTTTAACATGAACAAAAAGCTACACCAGAGTTGCTCCGCAACATTAGCCCAACTTCTTTTTATCCGTCTGAAATAATGCTTTCTCAAAAGTGGCAGTTATTTTCTGTGCTTGTGTGCAGTACATATGCTATCTCTACTTTTCATCTAGCACTGATGCATACAATATTACTGCTGCCCATTTCCCACCCAAAAATAGCTTCCATAAGGAAGATAAAAGGCAACGCCATTAAATTGCGCCGGAACACTGGGGCCCTTTGTATTCATGCCGGGACATCAAAGTACACAGCAAAAACCGAGTAGTGCACGAGTCGTGTCCATGAGTGGGATGAAAACACATGACAAATTTATATTGTGTCACTGCTGAGAGTCCACGAGTACGCCTTCATAACAAAGAGCAGACCGCTCAGTCATTTGTCTCCTTGGAGGACAGTGATTCATGGAACCTTTTGATGCTTTGAAACAAGAATGTGACAGAAAATATGACAAGGCTGCCGGTGGAGTTGATAGGGGATGCAAACATGTACCAAGTCATAGCTTTGAACACCAAGCTAATGAATTCATTTTATCCAATCGCACAGGACATTAAAGGTGTATTGCATCTCTGTTGAATGATTAAATTGAGATTGAAGGCTAAAAAGATCAACTCTCAGGGGACCACAACGCGGAATACGTGTGCGCGTGACTGTTTGTCTCTTGCTAGGTCATCAGGTGCATCATGTGCCATTAGGAGCCTGTTTGGCAGAATTAAATATGAGACTGTTTCATTATTCACAAACACCCTAATTCCATAATTTTGTACAAATTTATATATGCCCTGGTGCAAGCAAGCAGTATATGTTTGAAAACATTCACCATTTGACGATTTTTTACATTACCTGTGCCCATTTTTTAAATGAAAAAATGTGCTTCCGCACGCTCACAGGAGAAGTTATAATAAGAAAGCTCAACTCAACCTGACCACACGACACGCCACAGTGAACAGATTTCTACCATGTTGGCCCTGGTTGGCAGATGGTTTTGTGTCATCTGAACATTGATCACAGGATAACACGCGGTGCTGTTTCACTCGGAACTCTGTGCTCTCCTCGCGATCCATATGCATGAAGCGCAAGGGTTCTTGTGTAGCAACATTGCCCCCGTGTGGTCAAAGGGGGGGGGAAAACTCTTGTGCTTGTGAATGTGAGCCAAGGTGAATCAAGCAATCAGGAGGTTAAAAATGAGCATTATATGCTTTCTGAAAATGACAACATTTTCCACTCCCCGTTGGTATGGAAAATTATAGCAATTATATATTTATAGGTCATCTCTTGCAATTTCACTCAATATGTGTTATGCCACCTTCACATTTAATACTTTTGAAAATATTTGTTATATTTTTTTTTTATCAGGTCCTTCCTTGACTACCAAACAGCTAATAAAGGTCAAAATTGACTGAGCAGTTCAATTTGCATTTGTTTGTCCATCTGCTCATTAGTGGGTTACTACCTGGTTCATGAAGGATGAAGAACAGACGGGCAGTGCCATTATGATGCCAATGTGGCTCATCAGTCTAATCGTTTTCTATCCTGCTTGTCCTTATTAGGACTTGTGGGTGAGGTGAAGCCTGCCAGTTTTGAGGACATACATGAATTTTAGTGAGGCTATAAAATGTTCATTTGTTTGTTTGTTTGTTGTTGTTGTTACTTGCCCACAACCACTTTTCCCACTACACTTACAGCTACTGATTGATTGTTTAATTTTGCCTTCTTGTATAAAGGTGTTTTTAAAACGCACACAATTCTCCTTCGATTGAAGAAATGATCAACATTTAATTTCTTGAATAGTCACAAATATTTGTCTTTAAACCATAGTAACAACAAAACACCCCAAAACGAGACAAACCCGTCTAAAATTGTTTGCTTCTCTAATTAGTGACACCTGGTCAGCCACCCACCCACATCTAGCACAAAACACACTGCCCCTTAGTGGTTGGAGGTATAAACAGAAATAAATCATGGGACTTCCACAATAATAATAATAATAATAATAATAATAAGTAGTAGTAGTAGTAGTAGTAGTAGTAGTAGTAGTAGTAATAGTAGTAGTACAGTATTTGTATATTAATTTACCCTGAGACATCACCTTACTAAGGTGGAAGAGTTTGTGGTGTCTCACTGATCATAGAAGCTAAGCTGTCTTGGGCAGGCAGGGCCAGCCAGGGCAAATAGCGTCCTAGGTGAGGGACCAGACATAGCACGGGTTCAAACCCCTTCCTATGATGAACACATTTTGGAAGTCAATTTCCTGCAGCCTGGACTCGGGTCAACAGGTGCCCCCACTCTGGAGATAGGGTGAGAAAGTCGGTCAACCAGAGAAGAGACTCGCAAAGAGGAGCCAGATAAGGTGGCCCGGGCATCTGGTTTGGATGACTTTTGGACGCCAACCTGATGAGTGTGCAGGGCACGTCCCACCAGAAGGATGCCCTCTTGGGGACACCTTGAGTGCAGGGCAAAGTAGATGAGGAGGGAGGTGTCTGGAATTCCTTGCTTAATCTGCTGTCTCTATTAAACAACCTTATTTAAAAATAAATAAATAAATAAATAAAAATAAAGTAGCAAAACCTTTAGACAAGGAAATTAATTGTGCATTTTCATAAAGTGAAATAATTAATTTAAAAAATACTGTATATATGTTATGTTAAATGTATTCAACAATGGTCATTTCTGCTCATTTCCAATGTACTGCACACTACATATAAAGACAAAAAGACCCAAAAAATAAAGCTATTTTGTCAGGGTTAGGAGTGTGCACGTTGTAAAAACCAAAACAATTGTGATCAGAGTTACAGTTTTGGTGCTCTTTTTCCGCAAGTTGTATTCTGATGACCTTTGTCGTTGCCGACGGGAAATGAGGTCATTTTTATATTGCCACATTTGTCATTATCACTGTGATAATAGTAAAAGTGTAACTCTAGATCAGTTATCCTATCATATCTGACAACAGATACAAAACACTATCTACCTCAGCAGAACATCAAATTACTATCACTGAAAGATAACTAGACTACAGCAGTAATGCTTTTTTGGGGGGGTCTGTATAAATATACATAATGTTCGGAACAAGAGATGATTTGTGGGTGCATAAGTCTCTGAACCTCTACAAAAAAATGCATTTAGCCAATGTGCTCATATTGCATTCCACCAGGCACTTTTAAACTGGATAAGTACAATAATTTCTGTGATCAGGTCAGTGGGAGGGAGTGGGAATTAAAATGCTCACCAGGCTGAAGTACATGAAAGTCTACAGACATGCACACGCAAACGCAAATGGAGAATGAGGTACATGCAGTCACAGTTCTCTCGTGAAGTCGAGTGTTCACGGAGCACCTGACCTTTATATCAATGTACTTATACTGCCTCAAGACAATTATCAGGTGGACCCTGTCCTTTGGTACACAACGCATACCCCCCCCCCCCCCCCCCCACACACACACACACACACACACGTGCACGCAAGCAATGTGTATAAAAAGGTTCGACGTGGATAATACTTTCTCTTGCGTTGACAACCATCTCAAGAAGTAGCCATTACCTCCACACACACACACACACACACACACACACACAGACTCAACATGCCTGCAGATTACAATGGGCGGTGGGAGATGGTGAGCAATGAAAACTTTGAGGAGGTCATGAAAGCGCTCGGTAAGTTGCCCTTCAATTGCCTTTTCTTATTTCCTCAATGTGCTGAATGGCAAAGAAGAAGCCGCTCACAAAAAAAATAAAAAATAAATAGAACTAAATGGATTTATAAAAAAAAAATATATATATATATATATATATATATATATATATATATATATATATATATAGTTGTTTTTTTTTTTTCAGATGTAATTATGTTCCCTGTAATAGTTTGCTACAGAAATTTGCTCAAACCACCGTTATGTGTTATTAAGGTAATTAATTAATGTACAGAGTTAAGGCACTGATCATGTTAGTGACTTTTTTCATAAGTGTATAATTTAGTGCAACCTAGTGGTGGTGAAGTATTTCATTCATTAAAAAATACTTTTAATTTTAACAATATGTAAAAAAAAAAAATGTTATATCACATATTTTTTTTTATATATATCTATATAATTATAGGACTTGTAATCACTAATTATATTATGTGGGTGGTATTACACATTACAGGAGGTTGACATAATTAGCAGCCATCTTTCTGCTACGGATACCTGAGCTTCCCAAACGTAGTTAGCCTCTGGTGGTGCTTGAAGCTAGCATCGGGCGCAATGGGTCGACTACCGTATACCTTCCACACCTGGGGCCTGCAGGTAGTCATCGCTGAGTCCCATGATTCAGGCTCCTGTTCTACTTTGCTCTCGCTAGCATTGACTATAGCCGCCCTTGTTAGCCACACCAGCTAGTTCAGCTAGGCACTGTAATCCATCCATCCATTTTCTGAGCCGCTTGCTCCTCACTAGGGGCGCGGGAGGTGCTGGAGCCTATCCCAGAAGGCTATGGGCAGTCGTATGTGCTTCAAATTTGTTTCATTTATTAGTTTACCACTAGATGGCACTAAATCGTACACTGTCCCTTTAAGACTCAAACAACATACTGTATGCAAAAAAACTACTTCTATAAATATCTGCTAGTTTTCACATATTCAAATGATTCCAACATTCCTAGAAAATCACAGTGCCCCATTACTGGTGAGATATTTTGAGAATAGGCCCAGTGACAACTTGGTTCCTCTGGGGGCTATATAGGTGCCCATGAGCATAATTTTGGTGACATCTAGGCCTATCTCATAGAATTATCTTGGCCACTGGCGTACATTTTTATGAACAGTACAGTATAAAATATTAGTTGGCATGCTTGCCTGCTTATCAAACAAGAAAAGGTTAATATTATATCTTACCCATAATAATGTCCAACCATTCTCAACTCTAACAATGCCATCTATATTCAAATGAGCACAACCCAATGGGAAAACGTAGCTTCGTGAAACACTTGCGATATTTGTTGACTCCACTAGATGGTGGTCTTAGTTTAAATTTAAAGGCTAATGCAATGGAAATTGATTAAATTTCCATGGCATCTTTAAACCAGTGCCATTTAGAGGAGTCAAAAAATATCACAAGTGCTTCATAAAACTTCATTTCTCCATCACTAGTGAATAGTTTAGCAAAAGAGTTTGATACAATATATTCACGCACAAGGACAATTTAAGCATAAAAGCACAAGCTGGAATCACAATACACCTGCATTGATAACATGTATTGCTGTTCCCGTTTGAATCTAAATATTGTCTAATTCCGTTTGGACATTTGTTGTAACAGTCAAGGTTACATGATAAGGCTGTATTGTGGCTACAATGAATCTGCTGTCAATACGCAAAATGGGTATTGGTGGTCTGGTTCCTGGAATGCGGCTAGCGTGGGCCGCTCTGCTGGGTGAGCTAGCTGGGCAGCGCACAGGAGTCATCAAGAACTACAACGTGCTAGCAACCAGTGGTGCTACCTGACCTGAATCGAGGCTGAAATTGCTTGAATCGCAATGGGCAGAATGCAAGCCGATCTACTCTTCTGGAAAGCACAACATGTGTGAAAGCTGATCCGAGGTCAGCGAAGACCCTACTGGTGAAAGAGAAGAATTGCGCTTGCCTTGGCTGCTCGCCTGGCGGGGTGGGCCTGCTGGTGGCGTCTGGGAACTGACTCACCAGTTCCAAATGACTGGGACTAGCTGCAATCTACACACGGACATTCAAGAGGAACTGAGCGAGCAGTGTCTGGGATAGTATGGGATTGATAACGCTAAAAATTAATGACTATTCTAAATAATTTATATGACTGATGCGTTATAGTAATGGGTCGATGGGGACGGGTCTCCAATAAGCCTCAGCTTCTACCTGTCAGCTCTTCTTTTGGATGTCAATGTTGCAAATGATGTGATGTGATTGATGTAAGCTGTAATGTGGCCGAAAGGAAAAAATTAATAAACCTAAACCTAAACAATAACTGTGTGTTCACTAGACACAGTGAAGTATTAAAGGTGTGTCCCAAAAAGAGGATAACATACTGACATTCAATCTTGCTTCATCCTTGCATGCAGACATCGACTTTGCCACCAGAAAGATCGCCACCCATCTGCATCAGACCAAAGTCATCGTCCAGAACGGAGACAAGTTTGAAACAAAGACGCTGAGCACCTTCAGAAACTATGAGGTCAACTATACTGTAGGCGTGGAGTTTGAGGAGCAGACCAAGGGCCTCGACAACCGAAAAGTTATGGTAAGCACAATAGGCTGAATTTGAAACATGTCCCCGTGCTCACAATTGATCCGAGTAACCGCGGTTTACATGAATGGATGCTTCAACGTCACAGACGCTGGTCACCTGGGACGGGGACAAACTGGTGTGCGTTCAGAAAGGGGAGAAGGAAAACCGTGGTTGGAAGCACTGGATCGAAGGAGATCTGCTACATCTGGTACGAAAGGAGAAATGGCATCATAAAGAATTTTAGAAGGGGGGACAATAAAATACGCTGTGCTATCAGAAGATAACGATCTGAAAGCCAGGTTATGTAAAAGAAAAGATTTGCTGCAACACATGATATTGTTGATCTAAAGGTGTGTATCCTTTCCTACAGGAGCTCCATGTGCTGGACAAAGTCTGCCATCAAGTATTTAAGAAGGCCCAATAAGATGAACTCAAGTTGTTTTTATAATGTATAAAAGTAATAAACTGATATTACAGTGACGTGTATTATTTATTTTATTGTAACTAGTGGGGCTAATACCCGTTTGCGAGGCTGCTGGGGTGCATAGCCACCACACACATAGTAATTCATATGTGGATTTAATAGTTTAGTAGGTGAGAAACAAATAAACCAAGACGGCTCAAGGGTTACATCATTGACTTGAGGCAGCCAAGTGATTAGTATACACAGGTGTAAGGTCCAAATGGTCAATGTTTACTTGAGTTCAGATTACAATGATCCGATAATATTGACTGCCTGTTGGCTATTTGTGGACGTGAGTATTTTTATAATAGCGTAGCCTGCAAGTGCTCACTCTAACTCAATTATAAAATTAGTTTAACACATCCAAAGCAATTCTGGTGCAGCAAATTCATCAAAAAGTTGTTTTTCACTTTTGGCTAAATATATTCCACTTCGCAAGAAGTACAAAGGCATTTTTTTTAAATGACAATGACTTTAATTTAGTTCAGTTATGTACACAATGTGGTTAGGACACAAACTCAAAACACAATTGGCATGTACGCTCCATAGACTGTTACTTTATGAAGCACTAGTGACAGAACTCTGTGCCTAGCCTTCAAATGAGAGGCTACGTAGCCTGTCCTTGAGCTTGTGGTTATCTTTCTCTGTCGATTTTGCCAAATTCCAAATGGGAACGGGTCGATCAGACAGCAGCGCTGTCAGACTCAGTCTGTTCATATGCCTGCAAGGCCAACTCGATGTAGCCAGTCCTCTGGGATTCCTTCTGGGCATAGATCTGTTGAGAGAGGAGTGCGTATATTTACTACTTTCATGTGCATACGAACACAAACACAATTGTTGGTACCAGGGTAATAATGCTTTAAAGCAGGGGTGGCAAACTGCAGTCCTCGAGGGCCGGAGTCCTGCAGGTTTTATAGATTTCCCTATTCAAAGTGCAGCTGATATCAATTAACAGGCTCGTTATCAGGCTTATCAGACTGCGGCCCTCGAGGACCGGATCTCGCCACCCCTGCTTTAAAGGGACAGTGTGTAAAAGTTAACCACTAAATGGCGCTTTAAGATAGAATGCAGCACACTACAGTGACTCAAAGAGACTACACTTCGCAAGCCTACCCTCAACTCTTCTTTGGCGTAAGTTAACGAGCCTCTTGGCGAGCGACGGAGTCTTTGCAGCTGGTGTGAACATCCGGCGAGTGACGCCAAAAGACCAAGCAAGCCAGATATAGCTGGAGCAGCTAACGAGCGGATAGCAGGAATTAGTCAGCGCGGCTAACAAGAGCACCTAGCGGGAGAAGCTAGTTTAAAGAAAAATAATAATAAAATTGTAAAAGCTTACGAGGGCAAAGCAGAGGGTGACAAGTGGCGGGAGCCCGAATCACGGGAGTTAGCAACGACCACCTGCAGGCCCGAGCTGAGGATGGTAAGCGGCGGTCAACCCATTGGGTCCGTCACTAGCTAAAAGGCACCACTAGTGCCAATTAGTTTGTGAAATTGTCTTTCAGGTGTCCGTAGCAGGAAAAAAAACATGTCAGTCTCCTGTAAGGACCATCGCCACCTATGTAATATAATTAGTTATTACTAGAACTACAGTTATATGAAAAATAAATGTACGTTGATATGATAGAACATATTTTTTTTGCATATTACTATCAGTAAAATGTATTATTAATATTACCAATAATGGGTTTTTAAAATGAATGAATTAGTCGTTCACCACTAGATGGCACTACTCTCGAAGACAAAGCCTGATTATTTACTTCCTAAGACTTCATTCGTTATTTTTTATTTTGCTTTAACTTCAGTTTTTTTTCCCCAGTTAGTTTTGGAGCAGGTTTGTTAGTTTTTATTTATTTATTTATTTATGAAAATGCTTTGTTTTAGTTCAGTTTATTACTTTTAGTAATTTTGTTTTCTTATATGGAGTGTTTTTCGACGACACGATATAGATGACTGTTTGACCGTCCTTCTCTAGCATGAATATACAGTAATAATAAAATAAAAAAATACATCTACAATGAACTCCTAAAACTCATGTGTAATACTGACAAAGATGACAACAAGACATTTTCGCTGTAATTACAGTTAATTTTAGTTTTAATGCAAGGCGTAGCTTCATTTAGTTTTTTTTATTTCATTGATGTAAATATTTCAACTTTAGTTTTTTTTTTTTTTTTTTTTAAACTATATTAATAGCAAACATACAACATAACAATGAACTAATAAAAATCAGGCGTTGTTTTCAAATCTTAAAAAGGCAAATTAATAAAAATGGTCCAGACAAAAAGGAACTTTTTTTTTTTTGCAAACTTTTGAGAAAATCGCTGTGTAATCAGATGATTTTTTGTAGAGGCCACAAAAATGAAATGACAGCTGGCCACTCAACCCCATATAGTAGCCAATTTAGCGCAAGGACTCCTCGCAATGTCAATTGTGCGAGCCTGTATCCTGTTTTGAGGCTCCTCAGACAATATATTGTGCCGTTTCACTTTTTAAATTCATAAAAAGATAGCGAGTCAGTCAAGGAAGGTTGCTACAGTGAGATGACAAGAGAAAGAATAAAGATGAAAAAAAAAAAATGTGATACATCGAAAAGCGGGTCTTGTTCTCATTTGTTTCAAAGTAACCCGAGCAGTACATTCACCACTCACGTGTATTTTTACCAAACGCTTCGCTCTTTCACCAACAGGTACATATGAGATTATAAATACGGTTAAGTATTGTAAAACAACATGCGTACAGTACTGTATTTCTATCGTTTGGCGGTACAAGGTGGGCTGCTGTGTCTCACTAATAACCAGGAAATGTTTTGTTTTTTTCGCCTGTGTGAATGCGTGCGCTCACTATTCGTAAGCAAAGTAAAATCCAAATAGTAAAAAATACTAGCTTATAAATGAGTATAAAATATGAACCTAACTGACTGCTCACGATGGCAGTGTTCTTACCTTGACAAGGTCAGTGTCTGTGGCCTGACGGCTGGAGGCTTCCTGTGCCGACTCGCTGTGAGGGTGGACCAGGTTGAAGAGAGACACCAGGCTAACTGCATCCTGCACCCTGAATCGCACAAATGCCTTTCTGTTACCGTGTATGACATGGTAGGACTGAAGGATTAATTGCATTTGAACTACAATGCTCGTTTAACTGATGAAATGCCGCCTAGTTGTAATGCCTACACATGTTGGCTCTTCTCTGTTTTTGATAAGTGACTTCATAAGCAGGTAAAATCTAACTTTTTCTACATGTTAGCATGTGTGATGTTACTGGTGGTACTAGTTTGCGGTATGGCATTTAGAACACACTGTAGACTTAGACTTGACTTTATTGATCCCTTGGGGATGGCTCCCTCTGGGAAATTTATATGTCCAGCAGCAATGAGAACAGATAATAAAATAAAATAAAAATTCAATCAATCAATAAATAAGGTTATTACACCAGAGATTGAATTATTATTATTAATAATAATAATAATAATAATAATAATAATATTTATGGGATGGAAAAAAATTTGTAGAAGAGCAACAGTCAATAAAATGATGGCAAATCAATATACACCATATATGGAATTAATAATACCATTTCAGCATGCTTTAACTCACAATTCATTCTTCAGCATGTCCACAATAAGGCCATCAATCCTGCGAGCGTTGACCAGGTACCAGACCATGCCTCCAAAGTGCCGGGTAGAACGAAGAAACGCATATTTTCCATGTTTGTCCAAATCCTCATAGGTGGTGGCATGAACCTAACAAAAATGTTTGACAAACGCAACTACTTAAATCTCAGCAACACTGTTATACTTTAAAATTATCTACACATTGAAACTTGGTTGGTCAGCAAAGCAGTGAGCTTACCTTGATGTACTGTGATGAGTCAGGTTCAAACTGAACCAAACACAAGTCCAACACATCCTCGTGTCGGTCCTGAGAGAACACCATCTAACAGAGAAGAGAGTAGATAGTTCTGTCTTAGAGATGTTTTTCTTTTCTTTTTTTTCCAGTAAAGACATTCATCATCTCAATACAGGATATGCAAATCAACTATATTTTCCATTGTGACATACAGGTATCTGTCAGTTTTCAATAAGATATAGGGAGGCCCAGATGTAGAATAAAGATATTCAAATATCCACTCAGTCAAAGTCATTAAATAACTTCAACATACTATTTTGCTTGATAACTAATTGTCCCGAACTAGAATTGCTCAATTTTCCAACATCATGCAATTAGGAAGGAAGCTGACTCCCATCACGCAACTCAACTCTATGTTTATAGAACACATTAAAACAACCTCAAGATGGAACCCATTGGCTGCAGATACAATGAAAACAGTAGAATTGAACCATGTGGAACACCATACATTCTGTTATACTGCACATATTCATCTGACCGCTTTCTTTTTTTTTTTTTTCTCTCCACATAATTAGTATGAAGGAGGTATAATAAAAAAAGAAATCACACAATGTACCATCACAACAGTCACAAGTCTTAACGCATCAAAATCTCTGCAGCACAGATCGGCCAATCAATGTCATGTGATCACCTACAGCCAATGATGGCCAAGCAGGATGAATCATGATCAATCATATGAGTTGGGTGTGTGTCTAACCTCCACTAGACCCCCGGTGTTCGCGCAAACCCAAGTTCAGAACCACTGCCTTAGCAAAATAAAATGCATACAGCTGCTAACAGCCACAGCTGGATTTAAAATAAAGCTGAAAGGAAAAGGCAGCTATGGTGATATATTTGAGTCGGCCATTTTTAACCTTTAGGTTCTCATCACTGAAGAGCAGAGGCGCCGTGACTTTGCGTCCATCCTTTGGGAAGTACACCTGAATGAGACGGTCTCTTTCCTCCCAGGTGGCTTTTCTTAAGGTGCCGTTGGTCTCCCTCACAACAATGAACCTTTCCTGAAGAGATAAACACACTAATGCATCAAGGCTATGTGAAAGAAAAAAATAATAAGGGCATTCTAAACATTTCTGGACATGGCTGAAATGCATTCACACTAATTTCATAACACAATAAAAATGCATATTTATTCAATAAAAAGAAAGGAGATACAAGTAGTTGTTGCACATCATTCTGAGATGCATTTCAGATATTTAGCGGCTTTCAGTGAATTTCTACCCCCAATACGTTGGCAATGTCTATCCAAAGTATTCCTCATTATGAAGGTGAATGAACTCACCCTGTGTGGAATGCTGTAGCTAATGTCTGTGAAGACGTATTTGGCTGTATCCATGCCATCCAGAAACTTGTCCACAGACAATACGTCAGTGATGGGCTTCCTCTCAGGTAAAACAGGTGGCATTTGCAGCAGCTTTTTAGCCTTCTCTGTGGCCAAGTTCACTGCCTGAAAGCATACAGCAGCTACTGAATACCAAATTGCATTTAAGTTTAGAAGAAAAAAAAAGTTGGTGTAACTGAAGGCACCTGCTTCAACTGTTCATCGGTCATGAGTTTATACGTTGGCGGCTGCAGCTCTTTTTTAATTGATCGGAACACCTTTTGCAGGTCCAGGCCCGTTATCCTGGTGAGGATGTCCTGCACAGCCGGATCTGTGAACTGGGGCTTTGCATTGTTTTGCACTAAGGGGAAAAAAAAGAGGCACTAATAATTATATAGTTAATGACAGTGTACCCTTTCACAACTGCAAAACAAAAAAAATAAATAAATAATAATAATGCAGAAGCTGTGGGTGGTGAACTGTAAACAGGATAGTGAGTGGAACCAATCCAAATGTGGATGTTTTGTACTTACGATACACCACAAGGTCAGCTTGATAATTACATCGTTTGCACAATCACACGCTATGAATCATAATATAATATACATACCGCTGGCTTGTCTATCGCTGCAAAAGGTCTTGGTGCTGCATGTTACGAGCAAGTTTTTATTTCTCTGAACAGTTTGCAGCCAAGAGTAGCCTCGATGTAAGCACCGTGCCTTGTCGAGCGCTGCCATTTTCCTTCTTCTTCGTTTATATTTCTTCTTCTTTTACGACACGCAGACGCACATGATTGCTGTCGTCACATCACTGCCACCTTCTGTTAGAGGAACGGTCAAGCAGAAATTACTCGCAAAAAAAAAAAAAAAAAAAAAAAAAAAAAAGTTTTAAAACGAAACCAATCGATGAACAACAAAATGTAAAACGTGAAAATATAGACATTTAATATGTATCCTAGAAAAATGTGAGTTTCTGCCAATAAGACGGATTCGATTGTTGATTGGAGAAAACAACATTTCAAGTGACATAGCAAGCAAGCAGGTTAGTTAGTTAGTTAGTTAGTTAGTTAGTTAGTTAGTTAGTTAGTTAGTTAGTTAGTTAGTTAGTTAGTTAGTTAAGTGAAACCCTCATTTGCAAAAGCAGATAAAAACGCCAGACTAAAAAATGAAAAATAATGTTGGCCTACATTTATTTTCAGAATTAGGCTATACATAAATGCACAGCTGTTTTGGCTATGAGCTGGACCAAAAAAAAAGTTAAACCAAAGCAGCCTGTAAAGGCTAACTTTTGTAACAGAATTAGGAAGAAGCTTTTTGGAGAATATTTGACTTCCACTGTACAAAAATAATGGCAAGAATTTCTTTGGCTGCATCGGGCTAGGTATTTTAATGAGTCCAAAGTTTAAAATGCATTTTGGTGTATGATTGCTTTAGTAATAATTTGCTTTTCTCATATATTATATGATTTCAGTTTTCCAGTAAGTCACATTGAACTGCATACATCCATCCATCCATTTTCTTGACCGCTTATTCCTCACAAGGGTCGCAGGGGCTGCTGGCGCCTATCTCAGCTGGCTCTGGGCAGTAGGCAGGGGACACCCTGGACTGGTTGCCAACCAATCGCAGGGCACACAGAGACGAACAACCATCCACACTCACAAGCACACCTAGGGACAATTTGGAGCGCCCAATTAACCTGCCATGCATGTCTTTGGAATGTGGGAGGAGACCGGAGTACCCGGAGAAGACCCACGCGGGCACGGGGAGAACATGCAAACTCCACCCAGGAAGGTCCGAGCCTGGACTCGAACCGGAGACCTCAGAACTGGGAAGCGGACGTGCTAACCACTCGACTGAACTGCATACATTTCAATTAAAACAACAACAAAATGTGAAAAATAGGGCTGTTCGAAAAGTACTGTTAGTGTACAGTATAGACAGTATATAACAATTTATGAAAATATAGGTTTACATTTAGATAAAACATAACGTGGAATAAGAATAGACAGAGGCCTACAGTGACAGATAAACATCCATCCATCCATCCATCCATCCATCCATCCATCCATCCATCCATCCATTTTCTGAACCGCTTGCTCCTCACGTGTCGCGAACCAAACCTATAACAATAACAATGAATAAAACTCCAAAAGTTTACTCTGTCCACAAGATGGCAGTATGATAACATGGGAGCGCATGATGACTAAAGATTGGAATTTCAAAGCTCTTTTCCTGGTTATAAAGCCACACTCCTCCCTTAGTTTCCCAATTTACTCATTTTTTCCTCATAGGAAAGTTCAACACATAATCTGATCTGAATGTCTGCTGCGCACCACAGAGAGTACAGTACACACATAGGCTATCATAGAGGAGAAGTCAGAGTGAAGGGGTGTGCAAACTGCAGCACCGAGATAAAGCTGCATGATGCCTTGCTTAAGTGTCACTCAACATTAGTCAGAACTCATGAAGCAGACTAGTATCTCACCAATAACGAGTTGCCATTTTTACATTTGTCCCCGCCTGACTCAAAGCAATTTCAAAGTCCTTACAGATGAGCTACCCTATGATGGCATACTTTTTATTTTTATTTATTTATTAATTAATTAATTTATTTATTTATTTTATTTTATTTTAATTTTTTTTTTTTTATCAACGATATGGTAACTGCTACTGAAACTATCGACTGCTTCTGAAAGAACTGCGTTTACTACACAGTGATCTTGCTTTGACTCTATACTATAGGCATTAATTTTTTGTGCTATTGGGGGGGGAGACAATCTTGGCCCTGAAGTAGGCCTACAGAAGTCCTGAAGAGATTAATGCTATATTCTAAGAGTTAATACTTATTCAGTTTTTCTATTCCTCATCAATTCATTGTAAGTAGTTTATTTATTCATTTCCACGTTTTTTTGGGGGGGGTTTTATGGATGGTAACAAATACAGCTTATAAATGGTACTTGATATATATATATAGTGCTTTTCCACCTTAAAAGGCAGAATATCAGGAGTAACTAGGAGTTCAGTATCTTGGTCAATGATTCTTTGACATGGTCTCAATAGCATGGGATCGAACCCACAACCTCTGGATTGCAAGACAAATCCTACCACAAATCCAGATCACCCACAAACATAAAACTAAGCTTACTCTGCAACTCCTGACATATAAAATATTTACACATTTCCAGGGTTTAGATTCTCCTTAAAATTTTATACTACCTTATTCACCAGTTCGCGAATTATATATTAATGGGGCCGATGTAGGTGCGGCTTAAGTGGGTAATGAGGGGAATAGTGAGTGTCAGTAAGTCCAGAAGCACAGACACCAGTGGAATGATGTGTTGATTGAGCTGCAAGAGGCCCCCAGATGTATGCAGCTGTCACACTGCTGACGGAGGAAGACAAGGAACCATGTGACCCCAAAGTCAGTCAGTCAGTCAGTCAGTCAGTCAGTCAGTCAGCCAACCTCTCTCTCTCTCTCTCTCTCTCTCTCGCTCTCTCTCTCTCTCTCTCTCTCTCTCTCTCTCTCTCTCTCAGTGTGGATGCATCTTTCTGTAAATTGCCAGACAACAAGTTTTGTAGACTTCAGAATTCATTCTGCTGCTACCACCGTGAGTTGCATCATCAAGAAAAATGAGCCATGCAAGCCCAATCTATAACATTACATCTACCATACTTCACAGATGACCTTGTGTGTTTTGGATCATGAACAGATACTTTCTTTCTCCATACTTTGGCCTCTCCATCACTTTAGTAAAGGGTTATCTTGGTCTCAGGAAAGGTCATCTTTCTAAAGGAAATGCAACACTCATATTCATATTGTAAAATGACAACAAGAAGCTCATTACTTCATACCCTCTTGTAGCCAACCAAATCCAACTGGAATACCACTGTTATCTAACTAATCAGATTCATTCCACGTTAATTAAAATGAATTGTCCTTGAATTGTACCAAACCCCATGTATGGAGATACATATGGAATTGTCTTTTATTGGACACCTGCACACACCCTTCTTCACTGACACAACATATACATGCAGATAGAGGGCGGGAAATTCGAACAGCTAAGGCGTTAATCTACTAATTAGAAGATGTTTCAGGCATAAATGGTCAAATGAAAGGCTATTGTTTTGGCCAAATTGTTACAAAGTGCAGCTATAAGGAAAACGTATCAGAGTTGTATTATTACTCTGATTACAGTACATTTAGGGACAATGTGCATACACATTAATCAATACCAAAGCTGAAATGAAGGGATGCAGCACATTTAGCAAAAAGCCATTTTCCATCTGGACTACAGATGTTAATGTGTCACTGAAGCAATATCGTGTGTGTGTTTTGCTGTTGTTGAACTCCGTGATTGACAAAGAAAGGTTGAGCCTTGTCCACATTTTTGACAACTTACTTAAGGAGGGAATTCATGACAATTGTGCACTTCTGGGCAAGTTTTGGATTTTTGAGTGTAGGCCTAAAGTTTTCAAAAACTGGTGGTCCCCTAGTGGCTGGTATGCAAACAATCTAAAATGAGTCCCAACGAAAAGAGAAAGGATTATTTCTCAGCTCCTTTATTCTTAAATAGTTGCATAATGACACTTTTTCTTCTTGATTTGATTATAAAATAATTTAATTTTGATACGATTGTCCTGTTTTAAGTAAAGGCTCATGTTTCATCTAACATCATAATCATCTTTAGCAAAAATAAATGGTCAATATCACAGAAAAAGTCCCAATGAAATATTACTCGGGGCTCATGACTTTTTTTGATTGATGATTTTTACCTTCAAGTTATGTTTTTCTTTGATG
Source organism: Festucalex cinctus (assembly GCF_051991245.1). Taxonomy (NCBI): domain Eukaryota; kingdom Metazoa; phylum Chordata; class Actinopteri; order Syngnathiformes; family Syngnathidae; genus Festucalex; species Festucalex cinctus. The sequence goes on along the minus strand of NC_135423.1, from coordinate 22,235,602 downwards.
AATGGACAAGTCAGTAGCACTATAGTGTCAAAAATCAAATGATGACCAAAAGGACCATTGTTGAGGATCTATATAAACACAAGTTAAGATCTAAGCTGCAGTTAAAAAAAAAAAAAAAGTTACATTTCACCAATATTACATTTTAATGAAATAACACAATGAACATAGAGGAGAAGAAGATAAATAAGCTCTCAAAATTAAAAGTGATACAGGCCATTGATGAGTTTGACATTGCCCATTTTGTTGCAACAAGCAAGAAGGAAAGTCCACACTCTTCAACGTTGAACAGAAGTTCTTCAATCAACTGAAAGAACTATGCAATCTTGCAAAGGAAGATAAAATAGCCAATCCTTTCAAAGAAATTGGCACAGACCTCATCACCATCGACACTGCTGACGTTATTGACAATGGGGTCTAATTCTCTGAGGGAAGCTCCTAATATCGCCAAAGCAATGTTCACAGCTCTTGCAAGGGACAGAATAGAAAAAGCCAGCAAACCCCTATCGGATGTGATGTCATTCCAAGGTCTAATTTGTACACATTCACAAACAGGCCACCCGTGGATCTGAAGAAGGGTGCCGGCAAGTTGAGTTCTGCCAAGGCAAATACAGCTCATTACCAAGCTCTTAATATCGCGACAAGCCCGTCCTGATCTGGACATTGATGACTTTTTCAAGCATGAGAATCAGCGGGAGCTTCTTTCTCTGATCAAGGCAAGCTGCGGTCAGGAACCAAGTCAGACATTCTTGGGTGCTTACCAGGAATGCCTGGTATATTTATAGGTGTATCCATCGTGTTTTCTGTCTGTCTTAAGTAGGTGAACAAGGGCTCTGCTACTTTAAGCTCTGCTTCTGCCGTAACCCTGTTTAATCAGCTTGTCTTTATTTAAATTGTCTGTTCAGTAGTAGCTATTATCTGCTGCTGCTGTAGGGCGAAACAAGCTATTTCATTCATTCATTCATTCATTCATTCATTCATTCATGCAATCATTCATGCAATCATTCATTTAATCAGGTCCTGGTTTCTCTCTATCAGCCACAAGAAGCTTCTGTGGTCAAGTAAGCAAAATATATTAAAGGTATTAAATGACTTAGAGCAGCTATTATGAGAGGGCTCCTAAAACCAAATACTCCAAGTAAAATATATACGACTTCTTAAGTTGTTCAATATTGTTTGTTCAATCTGTCAATTTTCTTTCAGTGGACAAACGGAGAGGAATTTGCACACTAGAAAGTAGCTAGCTAGAAAGTTTTGGTAATCAACATGGTGAATATATGTAAAATCGTTCTACGCATCAACAGGTGCCTCAGTGGTTAAGGTGAGAGAGAGGTGAAAAGTAGTTAGCATTATGTTTTACATTTATTATATATGTTTTAAGGCTCTAAAACACCTCGCCACACAATTTATACATTTTTATCATTGAGGCAGTTAAATTTTCTCACATTTCCCTCTTGTTTAAACCTTCTCAATGTTCAAATCTTCATAAATTGTATAAAATAGGTACAATCCTGAAAAAAAATGCACGCAAAATTGCACTAAATGAAATCTGCGATACAGCGAGGCCGTGAAAAGTGAACCGCGTTATAGCGAGGGAACACTAGTGTATATGTTTTTGGGAGCAATTGAGTTTAACAATGTTCAAAAAAAAAAAAAAAAAATCCAAAAATCCTTTCATCTTTGACTATGCTCACTTTGAACAAGCCATGCAGCAAACAATACAATTAAAGGAAGTGAACATAAAGTTTTTGCTGCAATCTCTTACATTCGCTTCAAACAAACTTTATCATGTCTAGCATGAGTTAGTGTCCACATGGTTGACTGTCGAAATATTATATGAATCTTAGTATCCTTAGTTGAACATTTTGTATTTTTCCCCCTACCCTTATAGTTACACATGCACACTGCACCACAGACGTGTCATGTATATCACCCTTACTGGGAGCAGCAGGAAGCTGAGAGTGAAACATGAGTGCTGAAAAAGGACTGAATGGGGGTCCAGGGAGCGTAGAAGGAAGGCAGTGGGTTGGTAGGTGGGCAGGCAGGCAGGCGAGTGAGCGGCGGTGGTGGTAGCAGGGCACTGGCTCGCCTTCTTTGTTTATTTAGCTTTCTTTACGTTAAACAGGGAACAGGTTCAGAGTGGGGTGAAACGGAAAGGTGGCGTGTGTATGTGCGTGAGAGAGAGAGAGAGAGAGAGAGAGAGAGAGAGAGAGAGAGAGAGAGAGAGAGAGAGAGAGAGAGAGAGAGAGAGAGATTAAAAAACAAATGGGATGAACACATTTTAAATATAAAGCCAAATCAAGATCCAACCGATGAACTTGCTTTAAACATTATTTCTACAACGTTAGTTAACCTAACCGTTAGGCATTATTGTGACCCGTTTTGGGCTTTTTGATGGTTCTGACCAAGTCATTTCAAAATAAGATAACGCCCAGGGGTTTTAAAACAGTATTTGAGTCCATTTAGTGAGATGAAGTGACATAGATGGATGCATTCGGATTTATTCTTCAGGAGTATTGTCCCAGTCGGTTGATGTAGAATCTTCCACAGCAACTCCTCCGGGCAAGTGAGCCACCTCAAATATTGTCACAGTAAGAGAAAATTCAGGGAAGGTCAGCAACATTCAGCCTGTAGCTCACATTACGACTGACATTTTAGCACATACTTCCTGCTAGTTATACCCACCATGCTTTGTTTTTTCTACATATTACGATACTCTCAATAACACAACATACATTAACACTTTGGAATTTAAGTCATGACAGTGAGCTTTTCTGTAAATTGTGGCATCCAGGAAAGATGAATTTGCGGGCTGTAGGCATAGCTAGCTTGCTAGCTATCTAGCTAGCTACATGCCGTATGGTAGAAATGAACCAAGTAATAAGTAACTCGCATAGACTGTTGTGAATAAACACACTAAAGCCCGTATCTCACTGAGCAGCGAATGCTTGTGAGCGTATAGCAAATTTGCTTTAGTCACTCAGTATTCATGAAAGGTTTGTAAAAGGTTGCAAACATGTTCATTAACAGTTTTGCTTGTCCAAATTCATTGTTGTGGTAACTGGCAAGTGTTTGGAAAAAGTAAGCATTTGTAAACGGTGGTAAAACTGGTCAACAAGGTTTTTATTTGCTAATGCTAAAGACCACGTGGCCACCATGGTTCCAATGTCAACCCATTTGTGCGGAGCATTCACAAGAATTTGCCATTCAGTGAGATATCTGCACCGTTTTCTACATTGATCATCATGCAAGGGAAACAAGGCTTGTAAAAATAGTGTTGTTTTTGTCACTCATTATTTTGCACGATAATGTGGGTGGTAAGTTGCTGAGGGTGTGTGTGTGTGTGTATGTGTGGGGGTGTGCACCTGCATGTGAGAAGTTGTGGCTTGGGAGTGAGCACTCAAGGTCAGTCTAATTCTCCTCCTCCCCCTCCTCCCCCATCGAGCAGGAAGAATGAGGATGGGGAGAGAGCAGATGGAAGGCGAGAGGAGTCACAATGATAGGAGCAGTGAGGGGGAGAGTGTGGCGATAGTTTGGGTGGACAAGGGGGCACTGTGACATTACTGTACATCTGGCCTCCAAAAGATCCCTCTGAAGCCATTTCATAATTAGAATGAGTTCACTTTTTTTTTTTTTTTTTTTTTTTATAATTAATACTGAATGACTAACTTGAGGTCCTGGTCAGGGAGGTTTACGGGGACAGGAAGTTTGACAAATAGCACCAACGAATGTGTTTGACATTTTTCATGGTTGATTCACAGGCTTTGTCAGAAACACCAATTTGTGTCATTCGTAATTTACATTTGAACCTTATAAACATTACATTTGGTCAAAAAAGATATAATTGCCTATAAGACTTAAAAAAATAAATAAAAATAAAACCTTTAAAATGAAACTGACCTATCTGAGGGTTGGAAACGTTACTATATAAAAGTAATTAGTTATAGTTACTGATTACTTGCCCATACAAGTAACTGAGTTAGTAATTAAATTACTTAATAAATTACATAATTACATCATAAAAGTAACTCGTAACCAGGCAAAGTAACTATTTTCACTACGTTAAAAAAACAAAAACATTAATTTGGATTTTTAATTAATAATGATAATAATAATACTAATAATAATAATAGTAATAATAATAATTATTAATATTATTATTATTATTATTATTATTAGCACGTCCGCCTCCCAGTTCTGAGGACTCCGGTTCGAGTCCAGGCTCCGGCCTTCCTGGGTGGAGTTTGCATGTTCTCCCCGTGCCCGCGTGGGTCTTCTCCGGGTACTCCGGTCTCCTCCCACATTCCAAAGACATGCATGGCAGGTTGATTGGGCGCTCCGAATTGTCCCTAGGTGTGCTTGTGAGTGTGGATGGTTGTTCGTCTCTGTGTGCCCTGCGATTGGCTGGCAACCAGTCCAGGGTGTACCCCGCCTACTGCCCAGAGCCAGCTGAGATAGGTGCCAGCACCCCCCGCAACCCTTGTGAGGAATAAGCGGTCAAGAAAATGGATGGATGGATGGATGGATGGATGGATGGATGGATGGATGGATGGATGGATGGATGGATGGATGGATGGATGGATTATTTTTGTTTACATCTGCTTGAGTATTTCCATAGAGTTGCTAGAAGTGCAGATATACACGTATATGGTATACATCACATTCTACATACGCTTGTGTGGAAATCTGATGAACACACACAATCAATCAATCAATCAATCAATCAATCAATCAATCAACTTTATTTATATAGCACCTTTCATACATTTAAAATGCAACTCAAAGTGCTGGACATCCATAATACAATAAAATAAAAGAAAGAAAAAGCCCCCCCATCCCCATGATCGTACCCACAGACACACCCAAAACCCAACAAACACATGAAAACCACAACATGGCGGGGCACAGAAGTACCCTGTAAGGAAAGGCACCCAGGAGGAGTTCATCCACAGTGAGATGGATGAAGACCAAGCATCCCTCTCACTGTGGAGGCTCCCCCATGAGAAAACACTGGAGCTAAAAATTTTATAACTACCAAATAAAAACATTTAAACACTAAAAGAAAACAGTTAAACACGATAGAAAAAATAAATAAATAAAAACAAAGCTACAAGACAATATAGATTAAAATAGTTAAATAAATAAAAGGGGATAAAAAAAAAGAAATATAAATAATAATAAAAATAATACTAATAATAATAAAAGATCAATCAAATGCCAAACTAAAAAAGTAAGTCTTAAGCCTCCTCTTAAAAACATAAATATTCTCTGCAGACCTGATGCTCTCCACAGGCCATAGTGGCTAAAGGCAGCTTCACCCTGTGTCTTGGTCCTCACCTTTGGAATAGTTAAAAGGCCACTGCCAGAAGACCTCAGAAGCCGCGAGGGGTAATAGGGTAAAAGCAAGTCAGATAAATAAGATGGGCCAAGACCGTTAAGACATTTAAAAACTAATAAAAGCACCTTTAAATCAATCCTAAAACGCACGGGGAGCCAATGCAGCGATTTTAAAACTGGTGTAATGTGCTCCCGCCCTCCGGTCCTCGTCAGCACACGTGCAGCTGAGTTCTGAAGGAGCTGTAGGACTTAAATATTCTTTTTGGGAAGACCAGAGAGCAGGGAATTACAATAATCTAAACGACAAGAAATAAAAGCATGCATCAGGGACAAGGACATGTACGATCCACGATGCGGTCTCCAAGTTATTATTATCATTTTTATTGTATATTTCTAAAATCATCCCCTGGAGGGTGAGTGGAGGGGGAGGAGAGGTTGTATTTTGGGGTTCACAGACAGTCTACAGGTGAACAGGTCTGCGAAATACCAAAAATTAGTCCAGTCCACCCTGAAGTTCTGGTTTGGAATTTCATCTCATGCAGACTTTCTTGTGTGAGGTTTCCATGTTCTCTCCATGCTTGCGTGGGTATTGTCCAACCTCCTCCCACTCATCCAAATCTTGCATGTTAGGATAATTTAAGACTCGAAATTCATTGTCTGTAGATGTGAAAGTGAATAGTAGCTTGTTTATACAAGGCAAGTGGTGTAGAAAATGAATTGAGATATGGTGTGGAAAAAATACATTGGAAGTTAGCCAGCATCCTTAAAACGGATTGTGTTCAACCTTAGAGGTTTCACTTCGCTTCATCACACATGCACACTCGAACCTGACCTTGTGCTCACCTTCGTCCATCAAATTGAAAGTCAAACCAACCTAGATACACACACATCAGAAAGACCTCTGCATTGAATTTGTTTCCAACTAAACCCGAGTTCACAGGTTTGCATGCAACACGAGAGGCTGCCTGCCAGCTCAAGATCCCCCTCCCCCTCCCTCTCCCTCACTCTCACTTTGTTATTTTTATAATTTAAGATTGCGTTGACCAAGGGATGAAGTGACAGAAGGAGCGTGGCACTGATAAGGAAGCTAATACTCTGCTTTCTAGAAGGTTAAAGGTCACCTCTGCTCCACTGGTGGATGAGTGAGCTGTTTTGAGAGACCATGATTATTTGAAGGGATAAAGAAGTCTCTATAATATATATAATATCTGTATTAACACCATTTAGGTAAAAACAAGGTGGAGGGCATATTGGAACAAAAGAAAGAAAATAAAAAGAGATCAGTAGCCGTGTGTGCTCAGACATACGCACGCACACATGTACGGGTGCACACATAATAGCTCTTAATTAGGCTGTTGATTGAGCCAGCCTCTAAGTTTAGCCTGAGGGCCCCAGCTTGCAACGGGAGGTCATTTACATCCCGTCACCAGAAGGGAAAAGGCGGAAGAGAATGTAATTTATACTGTAACTGCCATGATTGTCACGACAGAATTACGCACAAGAAGGAAGATACGTCGGCGATGATGCTGAGAGGGAAACTGAGTTACACGCGATGCTAAAAGCGGTTGTTATTGCCATTTGCAGGGGAAATGCTCAACTCCAACTTTTTAGGTTATTAAGTTAAGCCAAAAAAAAAAAAAAAAAAAACGGTCAAATGAATAGCACAATTTACAACCTGTACCTGTCAGCGCATTTTCCAAGATTATGGTGTACCCATAGTTTGCTGTACCTAGGATTAAAAAAAAAAAAAAAGTGCCGTACGTATGTAATATTTAATATTCAAAATCACTTAGTCCACCCCAGTCAACCCTTTGCTGCTCTTAGCATTGTGTCTTTTCTAGACTTGTCTGCTGACGCTTGAACACACTCTGCTTGTAATTATTTTCCTCTTCTAAAAATGTGCTACACATTAATAGTGAAAGCAAAACTAATCAATATAATATGATCATGAGAATATACACTGAAATATGCTCACATTCCAAGTGTGGGCTCGGATGAAAATAAGCAGATTAGCTATAGTTGTGTTCAGAAGTTTACTTAATATTCATATTCAACTTAATACTCATCATGGACATGAAAGGTATTGCCCATCTAGCAATTAATATCAACTGTTCTTTTTTTCCCCCCGGGGGTTATGCAGCACGGGTTTTACTTAATGCTTGTTGGAGAAATCTCAAATAATTTGTGCACTTTACAAAGGCCAAATTCAAATAGCATGTTAGTTGTACGCAGACCCGTCACCAGAAAGAAATTGTAGGGGGGGGCATTACCTTTTTTTGGGGGGGCACACTTCATCAACCTAAATCTAATGTTCATCAGGTTGAACAGCGGCATTGTGACAACTGCAAAAGTGTTCAGAAATATTTTCTGTCACTTAAAAGCGGCAGTTCGTTCTGAAATCTCAAAGACAAACTGAAAAAAAAATGTGTAGTTCATTTTGCATTTATTCAACTCACAAGTTCATTTGAAACAAATCCACTCTTCACTTCTGTAAACAACTATGTCCGAATGAATGACTCTGTGACCCAGCCCCTTCTATCTGAAATTGGCTAGCAGTTGCCTTAATTTGCGTGTTGGATTAGGGCTGTACGATATGGACAAAATTTCCTTTCATTTTTGCCAGACATCTCTATTCTTTGATCTTTGACTCAGCATGAGACTTCACATCATTTTACTTTTTTTATGGTGCCTTCTGTATTTTGTGTTATTTTATTTATATACTTCTAAAGATTTTTTTTTTTTAGTATTTTATTTGCGTGTATACTCGTCTACTTATATTTATCCATCCATCCATTTTCTTGACCGCTTATTCCTCACAAGGGTCGCGGGGGCTGCTGGCGCCTATCTCAGCTGGCTCTGGGCAGTAGGGCGGGGGACACCCTGGACTGGTTGCCAACCAATCGCAGGGCACACAGAGACGAACAACCATACACACTCACACGCACACCTAGGGACAATTCGGAGCGCCCAATTAACCTGCCATGCATGTCTTTGGAATGTGGGAGGAGACCGGAGTACCCGGAGAAGACCCACGCGGGCACGGGGAGAACATGCAAACTCCACCCAGGAGGGTCCGAGCCTGGACTCGAACCGGAGACCTCAGAACTGGGAAGCGGACGTGCTAACCACTCGACTACCGTGCCGCCCACTACTTATATTTACTCGAATTAATTTTATTTTGTGTTATTTTTAGGGCTGTCAAAGTTAAAGCGTTAATAGATTAATTAATCACAGAAAAATGTCGCATTAATCACGTATTAACGCAGATTAATCGCACTATTTTTTTTTTACCGCACTTGAGCCTTGAACGTAACCACGGATGGTTACATTGAAGGCTGCGCAGGTCCGTGATTAGATCAATGCACGGCATTTCCTACGCCTGTTGTTCCAAAATGAGCGGAGTAACTCCAGCTGGTATGCTCGGTGGTAAATTTCGGTTTAAAAAACACCCCAACGGGACTTTAGATAAAACAAAAGTAATTTCCGTTTAATTAATAATTGCTTAATTGCACCCAATTGATATGATGCTGTTACGTTTTGAACAATACACGCATGCATGCAATTGCGTACATGCATTTAATCAATGTTTGCAAATGACATTCAGATAATAAAATGCGTTAATGTCAAAATATTACGGTATTTTGTATTTATTTTATATTAAGCAAATAATTTAGCTGATTAATCGTGATTAATCAAAATTAAAAAGTGTGATTAATCAGATTAAAAGTTAGTTATTTTATTTCACTTGTGTCTACTAAAAGACTCATTTCTATTCCATGCACAGCACTTTGTATGCAGCAATGGCTGTTTTAAAGTGATTTAGAAATAAGGTTGAGTTGTCGATGATATACAGAAACGACATATGGGTTCAGTGAAAAACTAAGCAGAATATCAATCCAAAAGGATGTGTAAAGTGCTGTTTTTTTTAATTAGAACTTAGTGACAGTCATCAACTTGAACAAACTTGGCAATAAAAAAAGAATTCAACTCACATTGTACTGCAACTGCTTTAGTGATAAATAATTTTATGCTCCATAGTTGTTGTTGTGTATGTGTGACTGCTTGGGTCTGTTAACAGCATACTGTGTATTGCTACAATTCATCCGTGCTGTGTGGCTTGACTAATTAAAATAAAAGTTTGACACTCACTTGTAAACGTAACCAGTGGACTCAGGATTCCCATTGATATCAACTGTGTCATCCTGGATCGAGGTTTGGCGTTTGGTGGCTCCCATGAAAGCGGCACGACGTGCTCACTGCTCAGTCTTTGTCCCAGCGCCAGCCGGCAAATGCGCACTATCTACCCGGAAGTAGATTTGGCTAAGGCACGTCTGCAGAGCGCGTTTCTCCCCCCACCCCACCCCATCCCTCCTGATCCTGATTGTCATTGGCTTGCTTAGTTGTCAATCACAGCCAAACTTGAAAGGAGGTATGTGGTTGGCTGGCACGCCATGCTTTACTTAAAACAGAAGGCGCAAGTTTACGTGACTGATAGGACGAATACTTGGTGAGTCATCTTGCTAGGGCGGGCACGGCTGACTGACAGGGCGGGCACGGACCCCCAAGGCCCGCCCATGGCGACGGGTCCGGTTGTACGTCTTTGCTGTATCAACCCTTCTGAAATTTGCTGCTTGTGAGCACAATTAAACCTGGAAGAGAGAAGAATTGTTTTTCTGAAAGAAAAAAAAGATGCAAGCTAGAACTGTAGTTACATTCATAACTTTCGTTAATTAGAAAATTGTGTGGTTAATTTTAATCTTTTCATTAAGGTGCAACAAATTCTCTGGTTAAAAGCATTACAAAAAAAGACCATCAAGAACATGTATACTGTATTATATAGTCCTTCCACACTTGAAGAATAATTTTTCAAATAAGTCATTAAAGCCCCAAATGAAAATGGCATTAATGCCTATGATGAGTGTAACGTCTGACCACATCTAAATACATCTGGCCCGATAAATAAAGATGGAGAACAAAAAACAAAACAAAAAACAAAAAACTAGCTGAAGAGCAAAATAAATAAACAAAAAGTTTTAGGTTTGTATACTGATTAAAACTAAAATTGGCATGTTGATTTGAAAATTACCGTTTTTTTCCTAGCACGTCAAGTTTTTTTCTCCACAGCTTTCACTCCAGATAAACAAAATTACACTGATTAGCTGTAGTAAGACTGTAGTAAGAAGAGCTGATGTTAGGACTCATCTACAGTTATTTGGCAACTTGTTTATGCAGTCACAAATGAGACAGTGTGGTGAGAAATGTGTGCAGCTCCACATTGGTTAGCACTATCAATAGCTGCAGACCAAAACATAGCATAATAGTGTCGTGGTCTGGATTGTGTTTTGGTTAGTTTTTTATTTTACTTTTGTCACAGTTCAGGTTTAGTTGGGGTGTTGTCTTTATCCTCATGTTTCTTTAAGTTTCAGCCATGATCTGTGTTTTGTTGTCCTTGTTTGACTCCCTAGTCTTGTCAAGCATTGTCATGTCCACATGTGTTTGCCTGCCCTTCCTCATGTGTCAACCAATCAGAATCCTCTGCCACTTGATGTCTTGCCCAGCTGTGTCTAATTGTGTCAATTGGTGTGTGTGTGTATTTAGTTTTTTGTCTCCCTGCTGTCCACGTCAATTCATTGCGGTTTCCTCCTGTCGTGCTGCTCGTTTTTGACTTGAAGTTCCACCAATATTTTGCCTTGTTGTTTTGTTCGTATTGTTTGTTAGCCAGATACTTGTTACCTTGATACTTACTTGTTTTTGTTTAAGTAAATCCCTTTATTTGACTACACCTCTGCCTCCACACCCTGCTTCCCTGCACCTGGGTCCTCTACCCTCCACAACATAACAAATAGAAATTAAGAGAATCAGTGCTGGCCTTGTAACCATGGATGTATTTCATATATATATATATATATATATATATATATATATATATATATATATATATATATATATATATATATATATATATATATATATATATATATATATGTATTAGAGCTGTCAAAGGATTACATTTTTAATCAGATTAATCACATCTTAGAATTATGATTAATCACGATTAAATGCTTTATTAAGAGGGCTTTTTATCTAAATGTTTTCCCTTCCAAATTTAAAGAGCCCATCTTATGTGTTAATTCTTTCAACATTTAATGTTATGACGTCAAAATTTTTGGATCCACTGCACGCTCTCATCCTCCTCTTTGTTGAATCAATTAATTACAGTACTTGCATAATTTAAAATGAAAAAAAGAAAAGAAAAGACCCCAATAGTTTGACGAACAAATATTCCTAATGTCATACGCAAACATTTATTAAATGCTTAACTCTAATTCATGTCGTTATGTTTATTGCTCAAATACAGCCTATGCTACTCCCCCCCCCAAAAAAAAAAAAAAAAAAATTATATATATATATTACTAAAATAAGATTACTAAAATATGAGTTGCAAGCATTCAAACAGATGCAATATATATATATTATATATATATATATATATATATATATATATATATATATATATATATATATATGCGTGTGTATATATTAGTGCTGTCAAAAGATTAAAATTTTTAATCTGATTAATCACACTTTTTAATTTTGATTAATCACGATTAATCAGCTAAATTACTGTGTATATTGCGTATTAGTGTAATATAAAATAAATACAAAATACCGTAATATTTTGACATTAACGCATTTTATTATTTCAGTCATTTGCAAACTCAAAACTTAACAGCGTCATATCAGTTGGGTGCAATTCAGCAATTATTTTGCAAAGAACGTGCTGAATGCTGATGTAAATTTAGTAAGAGCATCATATCAACTGGGTGCAATTCAGCAATTAGTAATTAATTAAATGCAAATTACTTTTGTTTTATCTCGTCTGGGTGTTTTTTTTTAATAGCGAAATTTACCACCGAGCACACCAACTGGAGTCACCCCGCTCATTTTGGAACAACAAGCGTAGGAAATGTCGTGCATTGACCTAATCACTGACCTGTGCAGCCTTCAATGTAACCATCCGTGGTTACGTTCAAGGCTCAAGTGCGGTAAAAAAAATAGTGCGATTAATCTGCGTTAATACGTGATTAATGCGACATTTTTCTGTGATTATTTAACGCTTTAACTTTGACAGCCCTAGTATATATATATATATATATATATATATATATATATATATATATATATATATATATATATATATATATATATATATATATATATAGCGAATTGACGTGCTGCTGCCAGCTGATCCTTCCGCCTGAAGTTGTTGGCCTTTTCGGCGGAAGTATCAGCTTGCTGGCTGCAGTGCGACGGTTAGCGCTCTACAGGGCGCCGCGCAGTGATACGAACGATCAGAAAAGTAGTGGCTGGCGGTAATGGCGTCTGACTTTATTCAGGAAAGAGTATTGTGATGGAAATGTATCACGCTTTTGAAAACAAATAGTTTTTAGAAGAAAAACGCTTTATTTCCGAGACCCCACCCAGCTTGCTGGACTATTTTCCTCTCGTCCAACACCGAAACAGAACGCGTGTCACAGAACGCTGTCAGGGGTAAGTCAGTGCTGATCGCACACACTGGAGGTGAGGATCAAATTGAGATTCATGTTAAAAAATCCGAACGATCCCTTTAAAAACAGGCATCAGACCAAAATCTATGAAAATTGTGTTCCCCAGTGTAATACTTTCTAAAATAAGGATAGAATAGGAACCCTTTGGCTACTTATAAAACGTAATCATTCGTCAGTTTGAACCCAATGTTGAAGAATGTGGTTGTGTCTGTCCACCAACACTCTATCTGTGAGCCAGCAGTGTGCTTTGCGAGTGGGAGTTTTCACGCGTTTGATGTTGCTGACAGTTGCCTCCTCTCTCCGTCTCGCCTCAGATCAGTGGCCCGGGCCCGCGTGGGCCGACCCCGGTTGAGATGACCGCTGCAGTGACGGTCATCGGACAGGCCTTCCTTGGTCACATGAAGCGGGTCACGTGACACCGTGGGCCAGTCGATAGCGATGTTGGCCTTGCCTCTTCATGTGGTGGGAAAACACTGCAACAGATGGCTTCAGAAGGTTCCAGAAACATCTGCAATGTACACCACTGGTGAGAATCTCACCCCCTGCTGCTTAAGAACATATCGCTTGAATAACAGAATTGGTTAATAATAGAGAAAGAGTACCTTTTTAGTTCCTGTTTTTTATTTTTGGTACCTCATCGTGCTTTGTGCCAGTCCATCGGAATCAATGCGCTTGGCACACAGAGTGGAGTTATTTGTAGAGGTGTCGGGGTTATTCCTAATCTCAAACGAGATCCTGAAGATTGCGTGCGTGTGCGTGTGTGTGTGTGTGCCTGCACCCCAAGGAACACTCCATAGCCTTTGACATATTGTTAAATTGAAGAATGTTTGAAGTATGATGCAACATCAGCTGCTCTCACTTAGCTTTGAGCTGCTTTCCTTTGAAAAGTCCTCGCCGGTCTCATGTTACGATGGAGACAGCACTAGAACCACACTGTGTGTGTGTGCAGACTGCAAGAAGAAATCTGTTTTAAATGGCGTGTTAATGTGGCCGGTCGACTCACATGCAATCTTCATATGATACATTTGACCATTTCAGATGTGTGGCTATAAAACCAAAGGGTGTAAGTCCAAATTTGAAGATGTGGTACAGATAAGATCCATAAAAGTTTTGGAAATGTCTTGCTCAGTCGACTGCACTGCAAGCTGTTTCTGTTATGAATAATATCCACTTTTGTAATGTATACTTCATTGTGTGATGGGGATGTTTGCATTGGTGGGTTGAAGTAGTCATTGGAGTGTGCGGTGGAAAGCGTTGCGCCTCTTTAGGGTTGCATTTGTTTCCATTTGTAGGCGGTGTTTGACTCAACCTCTTCCGCTTCTTATCATGATGTCAAGTGAAGAATAACCTTTTGTTAAGCAAAGGCTGACAGAAAGTGACCCCATATGCACATCTGTCATTCTTTCGTCGAACTTGTTACATGAATTCACCTCTGTATTTGGCTTTCCTCCCTCCATTCCAAAATATCCTTTTGGTGCTCTGCCAGTTCTTGAGCACAAGCGACAATGTCTGGTATTTGAAGTTTTGGAAGGATTTTTGTATGAGCAGTGACGCAACTCAATAAGTGGATTAATACAGGAAAGTACTTGATTTTGAGGCTGGACGTAAGACATTAACGAAGAAAATCTTTGGACACAGTCACAGCACATGAGCCAATCGCTCAGCCGCATCAATCGCTATATAACAAGCGTGATAATTTATATTGTCTTTGACCTCTCACCTAGCCTACCCGCAGCATTTGTCCTGTCTTTCAACTCTGTGCGCTGGCTCGGGGCCTCTAGCTGTCAGCCTTCAGGTCAAAGTGGATAAAAATTCTCCATTATAGGAAAAGGAAGCCGCACGCTTTGAGTTTGTTTATCATGGACCTTAATGGATTCCCGTCTATGCTTGCATGTGTGAACGTCCACTTCCCTTAACCGCCGGTCCAGCGGAGGTGGACGCGCGTGGCCAGGCGTGATGCCTGGGGACAGGATGGGCACCCACATATATGCCCACATTGCTCGGGGCCCTGTTGCTCTGGGGCTTCGACATTAGAGCACAATGGAAGGATGTGTGCTATTGTTTTAGCTTGGAGGGTGAGGGTGCGAGAGCGACCGGAGGCAAACGTCATGGTTTGACACGTGATGAGGCTGATGACTGACGGTATAGTATAGAGCTGACCTGGTGGAAGGGGAAGCTAATCTGAACCTTAAAGTTGAACTTCTAAATGCTGTTTGTAAATTGATTTTATCAGTATCATGAAGATTAAAGGGGAAGTCTACCTGTCATGGTTTGGATAGGTTTTTATTATTGTGTTTTTTCTTTGATGATCAGTTCAGTTGCGTTTTCCTTGTTTATTGTCAGTGTCTCTCATTTAGTGTGATCATGTACACTTGTACTTGTCATCCCACACCCTTGTGTTCAGCCAATCATTTCCCTCAGCCTCGTATGTCCTGTCCAGGTGTCACTTGTTGTGTGTTAGTAATTAGTTGGTGTGTATTTATTCGCATGTTGTTGCTTGAGTCTTTGTTGGTCTGTTGTAGATTACACATTTTGTTTGTTTCCACTGGTTGCCAGTTCCCCTGTCTTGCCAATTCCTTGTCATGCTATTTGAGTTTGCTTGGATTTCGGACTTTGTTGTTGTCGTTGTTTCCTGTTGACACCTTGTGCACCACCTTATTTTTGTATAAGTAATAAAACTATTTTGTTAGGACATTACCTCGGCCTCCTCGCTCTGCCTCCCCTTACCTTGACAAAACCTTAAACATTTGACAATATGTTATATGTGACCTCACTAGTCTAAACATGACATTCTGATTAATATTACATTTGTGGAGTATGAGTTTTGCAGCAAAAGCCAGCCATTATTATCCTTCTCAGGGGACGGCCATTTTGCCACTTGCTGTCGACTGAAGATGACATCATAGTTGCTCAGGGCCCAGGCAACGACCAATCGCAGCTCATCTGTTTTCTGAAGCTGAGCTGTGATTGGTTGTTACCCAAGACCCAAGACATTTTTCCTCAACAGCAAGTGGCAAAATGGCCGCCTTCTGATATTGATAAAAACTGCTGGAGTTTACTGCTTAATTTATTCCACTAACAATATTAACCAGAATGTTGTATTTAGACTAGTGGGGCTGCAGAGAATATATTATTGTCATTTTTTTATTATTATTATTTTTTTTAAATTGACTTTGTCTTTAATACAATTATGTAAGTGAGTATTACTAATAGTTACTTGTGAATCTTATTGTACTTGAGTGGACAAATTTAGCAAGTTTTGACTATCTTCAGTAAAGTCATACTTTAAAGGGGAAGATCAATAAGAATGTTATTTTGAGTGGGTCATATTATGGAATGTGTCACAGCCAATCAGGCGTCTTAAAGCTCAAGCCAACAGCCAATTAGGTCGTGGCACTTCAGGCCCCTACGGGACCACTAAACTCCATGCAAGACCATGATCATGAACCTTTCACTCCAGGAGATCTCTGTTTCCTTGTCTGCTTCCATAAATTGATTTTTTTTTTTCTGTCTTGGAAAAGTATGTCTCCCTAGTAATTGTATTTTGCCTCCCTCACCGCCATGATCTCCCTCTTATTCTGTCTCTCTTCATTCCCTCTTGGTGTAGTGATGGGAAAGGAGCAGGAGCAAGAATTTTTGTGTCTGTGAGTGCTGTTTGGTTAGACAGAGTCATATAACACGGCTACGGTGCGTTCACATGTGTCTGAGCGTTGGGCCGGTGACGGCTATTTACATTAAAGAGCCCAGAGCGGGCAGCACTGGGGCTCACAGCACTCCATGGTTACATTAAGTGAAATAGAATCAGGCGAACTCTCACCACTCAACACTCAACGTCTCTGTCTTCTTCCATCCCAACAATTAGCCTGCCTCCCTCTCTCAGTTCTCGTTCCATGAACAGAGTTGTTGCGAAATTTCTGTGGCATTCAAGTCACTTTAACACATTTTCAATAACCCTGCTGCACCTTCTTTTAAATGATGGTAACACTACAGTATTAAGTCACCAGATTTGTCCAGCAGCTCAGGCCATTATAAACACATTAAAACCACTGTCACAACCAAGCATCATTATCCTCACTTGGGCAGCGGGTAAGAGGGAGCCTATCACAGCTGACTTGGAGTGAGAGGGGTGGTTCATCCTGGAATGATTGCCAGCCAATCACAGAGCACAGACAGACAAACACTCACATTCACAAAGAGGGACAATTAAAACACTTCAGTTAAACATTGTCACACATGAAACAAGTCACCTAAACTGTCAACAAGAGGTGCACAGTGCATTCTATCTCCATGCCTCAAGGTACTGTACCTTTATATTTTTGTGATTTTTTATTTTATTATTTATTTATTTTTTAAAGACTATTTCCAATGGTAATATGTACGTTATGGTAAGTTGTAAAAGACTTAGACTTGACTTTATTGATCCCTTTGGGATGGCTCCCTCTGGGAAATTTACATTTCCAGCAGTAATAAGAACAGATAATAAGATAAAAAAAATAATTCAATCAATCAATAAATAAGGTTATTACACCAGAGATTTAATAAATAATAATAATAATAATAATAATAATAATAATAATAATAATAATAATAATAATAATAATAATAAAATAGAATAAAAAATAACAATTCAATCAATCAATAAATAAGTATCAAAGGATCACATATTAGAATTATTAATCATGATTAATCACTTAATTAAAAAGGCTTTTTTATCAACATTTTTTGCCCGCCAAATTTGAAGAGCATCTGTTATATGTGAATTCTTTCTACATTTAATGTTATAAGGATGTCTTCAACATGTTTTCATCCACTGCACACTCTCCTCCTCCTCCTCCTTTTTCTAATCAGTTAATTACTTGCATATTTAAAATGGGGGGAAAAAATGACCCCAATAAATATTCTGAATGTCATACGTAAACATTTATTAAATGCTTTACTTTAATGCATGTAATGGCTATTACTAAAACACAACATTCGCTACCTTAAAAATCTGATGTCAAGATGAAAGATAATCTGTGGACAAAATTAATAGTGTGATTAATCTGCATTAATACATGATCAAAGGGATATTTTTTTTGTGATTGAGTTACCCCTTTATATATACTTACATGGTCCAAATACACACTTTACAGTAAAATTCACACACAAAACACTTCCTAATAAAATCAGGTACCAAAAAAAAAAAAAAGAAAAGAAAAAAGAAATGCTTAAAAATTATACTAAAGCACAAAAGGACATTGAATGAGTTTCAAATGTCGGTGGGTTTAAAATTGTTTACACCTCTTAAAACGATCACATGGGGAATTTGTGTGGTTTTGGCTTTGCCCAGTGTTTCTCGGCCAACTTACCAAGCACACACAAGTGTCCTCTATATTCACTAGGACACACACATGCACACGCGCACGCACACACACATGCACACACTTAGCACTGCCATGACTAATACCGTACATCTTGGCAGGCACAAGCTGGGCTCAAAGGTCAGTCATGTGTCAATAAACAGAGGAGCAAGTGATTGGCTTCACTCTGCCTGAAAGCCTTACTGTAGCCCTCTTTTACGCTTTTAAAGTCACACTACCAGCCCCGAATCGATCAACTGCTAAATGAACAATTATGGAGGTGTCAGACAATTGCAGGCAATTACAAGCTGGCATGAATCTGCTCAACCTGCATCATCATTCACCGCAGCAGATCTTCATATGTTTCAGGGTTACTTTGCAATTGCCCCCTGATGTGAGCAGAACTGAGGCCTGCCGTTGACCCTCTGGAGATCAATTTCTTGCCTTTTTATCCAACTGGTGGCTTTACCCACAGCTTGCTCCCCAAAGACAGGTATAGTGTTTCTCTCTGAGCCGTACACTATGCTTGACCCCGCATACATAGAAAACATGTTAGATAATGGACCCGGTCAGCCGCTTTGGTCAAGTCGCAGCGTTTGATCAGAAAATCCTTTCTGGGCTCTGCTAGGTGGAAATCTGATTAGTATCCGTGGCAACGACGCGATGGGATCCATGAGGCTTTTTGACAGGGTGAGCTTGTGTGCACATACTCATCTACAACATCACTACAGCAGCTAACAGGCCCCACTAGAGACAGCCTAATGGTATCAACCAAGGGCGTCAAAATAACCCCTGATTGTGCACTGATCATTTGCATCCTCATCAAACAGTTCCTATCATCCACATATTTGCAAAAGTTCTGGATGCGTGGCTATCAAATATCAAACAATTTGACTTTCTTTACGTACATTTTAAGAAGTGAGGAAAAGATGGAGGCCAAGCTGGCGCTGTGGCCAGGAAACTCAGCAACCTGAAGACTGTAAGTAGATTCCAGTAGCTAGGAATGTCCAAGCATAACAAACATGTCATCTCGATTTAATTTAATAGCTGGTGCTGTGAGGTGTATATTATTATTAATTAAGCTTTCTAACATTCTCTGCACCACACTTTCTCACAATTTACTTTAAATTCATTTAAGTTTCAAACATTTAACTTTGTCATACCCATAAAACAATAAATTAGCCTCATGAAAGGAATGAATCAGGGAGCTATTCAAGAGCTGGGCTGTATTAGGTTAATATTTTTAGGTTTTTTTCTGGATTTCTAGAGTACAATTTCTCATTTGTTTTAGCATCTGTAATTTCATACGACACAAAGTCCAGTCACTACACTGCTTAGCATTCAGAATAAATCTCCATGTGGCTCTGAATCTATTTTCACCCCAAAGGTCATTGATATTGATATCAAGGCAGGACATTTTATACCAAAACACCTCATCCTTTCTCTGCGTGTGCCCCCCATGAGATATTGAACAAAAGGGAATCATTGTGTGACCATCAAAAACCGAGCATGCCGATAATTTCCCAGACATCTGTGAAAAATGTAACCTTTCCGTTGCTCTCATGATGTCAGTCGGCTGTTGTGTTCAGCGGGGGATTGGGCTAAAACGCTTGTGAGGGAGCCAAGGTAAACCGTTCCAAATGGAGTACGGCACGGGAAAAGGGACACCATTGCAACAAAAGGAGTTAGATATGCATCATTGGTTGTGCGCACCGGCCCCAGCTTGAGCCAATTATTGGTGTCATCTTGATCCAATTTAGCAGTGAGGGAAGGCTTGGAGTGGTGTGAGGGTGCAAACGTTGGTCAGTTAACCTGATCTGACTAAGGAGTAAGTCGACCCCACAACCACTGTCACTCCATAAACACGCAAGTACAAGTTCTTTAGTTCATTTTTGAGTGGCTGCATGGTGCTATCGCGATACCCGTCTTCTTTTTTTGACTGGGATAGCATCCAACAGGGTTAAATGTGTTGTGGTACAGTGTTCCCTCGTTTTCCGCTGGGGTTAGGTTCCAAAAAATACCCGCAATAAATGAAATCCGCGAAGTAGTTAGTTATGTTTTACAACTCTTATAAATGTTTTAAGGCTCTAAAATCCCCGACCGCACAATTGATACACTTTTCTCATTGAGGCATTTACATGTTCTCACATTTCTCTCTTGTTCAAACTTTGACAACGTTCAAACCTTCATAAATTTTATAAAATGGGTACATTACTGTAAAAAAATATGCAAAATTGCACTTAAAAAAAAATCCGCGATATAGCGAGACCGCGAAAAGTGAACCGCGTTATAGCGAGGGAAGACTGTACATTAATTGTTTACATGTGGACTATAAATATGGACTAAAATAAAGGGAGGGAAATTCTTTCAGACACACTCAAAAATATTGTAAAAATGTAAATATCATAGCTGAAAAATTGTTAACATACATTTGATATTTTCACATTTTCCCATCACACAACACCTTTTTAATTGATCAAGGGCTTTACTTATCGAAATGTATGCTGTGTTACCTTATTTATTTATTTTTATTTTCTTTGATGTTTTCTTTTTGCCACATTTTGCAAACTAGCAGGCTCATCTCAATTTATACTTCTCAATAAAAAATATTTATACAGAGAAGCCAATTCATGTACTTTATTTATTTGTAATAATATTAATAATAATAATAATAATAATAATAATAATAATAATAATAATTTTATTATTATTATTATTATTATTATTATTGGCTTATATATATATATATATATATATATATATATATATATATATATATATATATATATATATCAACATATATATATATATATATATATATATATATATATATATATATATATATATATATATATATATATATATATGTTGTTGTTGTTGTTATTATTATTACTATTAGTGTAGACTGAAAATATTTGGACATGACATCAAAAGAAGAATATTAGAAAAAATCGAGCTCTATACATCTGGATCTAGAACTTGCAAACAGTACTACCGAAAACATACAGTAAGTTCGGCTGTACAACACAGCACAGTGGAGGAAATGGCAGCAGAAGAATTGACACAGAAGTCAACAGAAAGACTTCGCAAATTTAAAGAAAATGCAAACCTGCTGCAAATCACACTCTAAGAAAAACAGGTTGTTCATCAGTGGCAAGAAATGGACGGTTTTAGGCTTGTCAAGTCAAACTTGAAGCCAATCGATGCCTTTTACCTGTTAAGCGCAGACTAAAGCAAGTAATGTCAACAACAAACAGCCACTAAATTAAGCTGCGGCATAAAGCCTGTTAAGCAAAAAAGAAGGCCACAGTTATAATAAACTGAACGAAAATATCCAATCTTAGTGCTGTTGTTACTCTAATTTAAATACAACATATCTGTTCCAATACATTTGCTCAACTAAAAAAGTATGTTTTGTAACAAATGATGCCAAGTTGTTTATCAAACGCATGCACCTAAAAATTGAAATATTGATCTCTCCTTTAGAATATCCTTTAGAATATTTGTTTTTACTGAAAAAAAAGAAGAATTGGTTTACTGTTCCAGGGCTTCTCAAAGCTTTAGAAATAATAAAGGCTTGCCTTAAGCAATAGATACAACTGGTTATTTTCTTTGAACTAAAGCCAGGTCATGTCCCCAATTACGCTAAAATGTTGTGATTACAAGGAGGATGTTTTCACAGAAAATACTGATCGATTTTCAAGCATGTGTCTAATTACGACAAATGAAAAATAGCCAACTGTTATTGATTTTTTACATATTTTATACAACATGAAGTGTTTTTTCAAAATTTCAAATGCAAATTTTCATTATTTATTTCATTATTTATTATATTTCTCGCTGTATCGCCAGTTAACAGGTTTGAATGGCAACGCAATCAGTTTTTGGTTTCCGGACCAATCGGCTCTTTGATGTTGTGGCAACCCTTAAATCGAAGTGTGTGCATCACACAGGATGGTAGCAAATTATTTTGAGCCCGCTCTAGTTTTTCCAATTAGAAATGACCTCCATCCTTTGTTGCCCTTGGATCAGCTTTCCATTTCTTATTATTATTAGGTTATTAACACAAACCCCTGAAAGTATCTTTTGAAAGTCTAAAACAAATTCAATTAGGGCTCTTTACTCGCACCAGTGCAGACATACCTATCGCTGTCTAACTCCTGTCTGCTCCATATTACCTTCTGACACTAAAGTCAGTGAGAGAACCCGGGCCTGAAAGCTTATATGGCGCGGCACACTGGACAAGGCAGGGGGGTGCTGGCTTTGCAGCACATTACCTCTTTATTGAATTAATTATGATAAGGATCATAACCTTTAACGTGGGGTGAGGCAAGCGTTTTTGTTTTTTTTCCCCGAAGAGGATAGCTCGGAGCATTTTCTTCGAGAACAACAGAGGAGGGGTTATTGGATCTGTCAGGCATGAACTTTACGGCATGGTAACAAGCTCCAAAAGGTAAAGCGAGGTTGGGCACAGTTCGTTGCGCTGATCCCTGTATGCCTGCAACATGAGGAAATTTGTAGGACATATTGAACAAATAACAAGAGGAGTGAGAGGAGAGCGCCGCAGTTCAACGGCTCGGAGGGTCATGCGGGGTTATCCGGAGGCCTCGTGCCATACACACTTGCAGTCAAATGCAATGAAGTGTGTCATTATATTTAAAAGCCGCTTCCCCATTCAATGGACACTTCCTGGCTTCTAAGATCTTGCTCTGATTGTAATTTTCTTTTTTTCCCCCTTGGGGCACAAATGAGCAAGAAATTAAACACTGCTCAGATAGAGCGCACAAACTGTGTATGTAATTTTTTATCTTAAAATTAAAGTGGAGTTAGATTTTAATAATAACATCAAAAACAGTTAGCAGAAGTGGCAAGTTTTTCTGTTAGATATATACATTGATCGGGCAGCAACTTTTTTTTTTTTTATTGTCGATGTGGCCGCCCAAACAGTGGGCAGATGAGAAGCAATCACCGACTACATCTGGTTCTTGTTGAGCTGGTTGACACTACTGTATTAAAGGAGAGGGAAACTAATTCCCAATCACAACTGCTTAAGAGAATTCCTCATTAAGACCTGATTAGTCCCTGAATTCTTCATTGCAAAACAACAAACAAGAATTTGGAGCTGTATTGCTTTGAGCCTGTGTTGAACTATTGCATGATATATGCGCTTCAAAGAATATGGATTTACAGTACTGTTAAGTTAATACTGTTTAATAAAGATGACTTGACTTGATTTGACTTGACTTAAGACCGTGCATATTTATCTTGGGCTGCAGTGATTAATTCCATCATTTGGAAAATAAAAAATAGGCATTACCATTAAGGTACCAATTCCAATTGGTTGGCTGTTCCTGAGACGTTTAGTTTACTGTACTCCGGAGCAACTTATACATAATACATACATATATATATATATATATATATATATATATATATATATATATATATATATATATAAGTGGAGTTTGCATGTTCTCCCCGTGCCCGCGTGGGTCTTCTCCGGGTACTCCGGTCTCCTCCCACATTCCAAAGACATGCATGGCAGGTTAATTGGGCGCTCCAAATTGTCCCTAGGTGTGCATGTGAGTGTGGATGGTTGTTCGTCTCTGTGTGCCCTGCGATTGGTTGGCAACCAGTCCAGGGTGTCCCCCGCCTACTGCCCAGAGCCAGCTGAGATAGGCGCCAGCAGCCCCCGCGACCCTTGTGAGGAATAAGCGGTCAAGAAAATGGATGGATATATATATATATATATATATGTATATTAGAGCTGTCAAATGATTAAATTTTTTAATCAGATTAATCACATCTTAGAATTTTGAGTAATCACGATTAATCACTGACTTAAAAAGGCTTTTTTTCCCAACAAGAGGGCACTCAAGACTTACGCACCGATATCTCCTACGCCTTAACAGTTAAATATTTAAACAATAAACGTCAGCTTACAAAGATAAATGAGACTGACTGAACACAAATGCCCCCCAAAAGAAAATCATATTCTACAGACTACATTGTGTTAGCAATAGCATATTTTACACCTATTCAGCCTATTTTATTAATGTTATAACTTGCCTTCCAAGATGGCAAAATGTCTGTTTTTGGTCAAGCAGATTGGAAAATAAATTACCTGCATAAAATGCTACTTATACTCCAGTGTGACTTATGTGTTTTTTTTTTCAACCAAATATATGCATTTTTGGCCTAGTACGACTTATACAGTACTCCATAGTAGTGAAGTAATGATAACAGCAATATCGTGATATCACAAACTAAGACAGGATCATCGTTTTCACATCACAGTAGCACATCTGTTAAAAAAAAGTAAAGTCAGGTTGATTTCCATTTGTGCAGTTCTAGCACCCTCTAGTGGCTAGTTTCTTAGTGCAGTTTGATTTCCATACAGCATGTTTTGGCCTTTCTATGTTTAAAATTCATGCTAATCGTCAGATGAAAGGGAACGTAATATGTTTGTGAAGTAAGTCAATATGTGGGGGAAGTCAATTTGTTCGTGCATTAGCAAGGAAGTTCCTCAATATTAAGTGTTATTTAGAGATTGTAGGTGGTTTATATTATATGCATTGCTGTTATATGCATAAGCACAATATTGTTTTTTGTTTATTTTTTTGTTTTTGTTTTTTGTTTTGACAATATTGTGACCTTTTTTTTAGATATATATCACCAACCTCCCCACAATATCGGGATCATTATCGTATTGTGAGTTTCATATTATGATACTGTAATATCGTATCGTGATGTTTGGATATCATTACATCCCTACTCCATCGTGACTTATAGTCCAGCAAATACGGTACTGCACTGATGTTGATGTACCTCGTCACAATAAATATGTCCTGACAACTGGAGTATGTAAGGGCTTTTAATTTGTAGAGCAGGGATGTGTAAGCATGTTTGACAAGAACGCGTTACATTTTAGCTAACTTAGCTAGTGGCCATGTTAGATTTATAACATTAGTTTAAATGACAAAAGCAATAAGGTAACTCAAAAATCAGCTGGTAGAAAATTAATTGTTCATGCTGGCTAGCTTGTATTGCTAACAGTAAATTATAAAAATACAAAAATAAAATAAATAAACACTGATTGATGCTAGCAGAGGTGTCAAGTAACAAATTAAAAAGACTTTGTTACCTTACTTAAATGCCCATTGTGGTGTTTGGCACTTTTATTATTTACTCGAGACTACTACCTTTGGCCTATAGGGCAACTGCAGCGCCTTTGTCAAACTACTGTATGGTATTGATGGTGTAGTATGGATTTGTGAAATGATCCTAGAGACGAGGAATTCAGAGTTATTTTGAGGTAGGTTCCCCAAGACGTTACAATTTGGCTAAAAACTAGCTCATGATGCACATAGTTTACTCAGCACTTACTTTCATACACTTGGACTACAATTTTAACTTTGGGGCTCCTGGGAAATGAGAATAGAGACCGTAAAAGGGTAATTTTGGGAAAAAATGATCCATCCATCCATTTTCTTGACCGCTTATTCCTCACAAGGGTCGCGGGGGCTGCTGGCGCCTATCTCAGCTGGCTCTGGGCAGTAGGCGGGGGACACCCTGGACTGGTTGCCAACCAATCGCAGGGAAAAAATGAAAAATTTAAAAATTTGTGACCATCCAATATATTTTGGTCAATTCCTCGAAACTAATGTGACATACGGACATAGCCAGAGTGGTTCACATATATTAACATATTGCTACATATCAATATGTAATACTGCTCATTGTTGGAAACGATGAATAAGATAAAACTTCACTGTCAAGTTCGTATTTTTGTTTCTATTTTTATTGTATTTTCTGAAAAAACATTCCTTTGGCACCAGGTGTGTTTTGGGTTGACAACCTGAACTGCAGAGAGAAAAGTTTCTTTCTTCCCCTCTCAAGACCTTATTGGCTCAGTTATCTCTCCATCTTCGGCCCGCCTGAACCTCTCTCCATTTTCTGCCTGCTTTTTATCTTTACATCTATGTCCCTGCCTCATTTTCTCCTCGTCTGCATGTTCCAACCCTGTCCTCTCACCCAAAAAGCAGCCTTTATTTTTTATTTTTTCATCTTTTCCTTCCTTTTCCATTTCACTGCTGAGCATATTGAAAGGATTGATTCACATACACATTTAAATGTGTGTTTTTCTTTGAACGGTTCCTACTCTATATATAATTTCTTTTTTTTGGTGTCATTTTTTTGTGTGTTATTTTTGTTGTACTTTTCTCACTTGTCACCTTATTTTGTGTTGTGCCACAGTACAGTAAATGTTTCTAAGAGATAGGAGCTTGGGCTGACGCCCTCTATTTATTTTTGTTTGTTTTGACATCCCTCCCACACTCTTTTTCTTCATATCTAAGAGCCGAGCAGTCGTTATCTACAAGTAGTAGATGCCAACCTAACACACAGGAAGAGGACAAAGGCTTTAGACAAACAGCTTTGCTTCTCCTAATGTAAGCACCGCCACTTTAAGTTAACAAAATATTTATTTTTCGCCCTGTTGATTCTTCTCTTCAACTTCTCCAAAGGATAAACGGATACCACACATCAGACAATAAAGCATGAGATAAATATACACAAACAAAATACATTTTATTCACACTGAAATATAAAGTTGAGTTCCTTTTCATTATAATAAGATTGTCACTCCCTGTCAGACTCGCTGCATCAATATGCATACACGCCAATACTTAATTTGTAGCTGATTTGAGACATAATGCCTTGATAATTATTTTTATTTGGTTTCAAGGATGACTACATGTAGCCTATAACATTGGCTATTGGTTGTAATTTCCATATGAACTACACAATACACGAGCTCAATGGCCTTAGCAGTAACTGTTCATGATTGTGCAAATTTAAAGAAGTTCCTTTCATGCTGTGCTGTCTGAGTAACGTGTTTACTTTTGGATTTTTCAATTATGTAGTTAAACCTCAACTGTGTTTATACTGCAATTCAATAACAACTGCTAGTGTAAAAAAAAGTCCTATACATCAGACAAAATACACAGTAATTAAAATAATAATACAATCATCCATCCATCCATCCATCCATCCATCCATCCATCCATCTATTTTCGGCGAATCCTCACGAGGGTCGCGGGTATGCCCAGCTGATAAATTGCTGGCGCAATGATAAATTCATGAATGAGAGACAGCAGTTTGTGCATTTAAGGGGAACACAGGTCTTCAGTTTTGGATCTCACCTGTGGTGTCCCATAAGGGTCAATATCAGCACAAAATTATTTATATTGTACATACGATGATGCTAATTTTTTCCGCGCAGGAAAGAACTTCCAGCAGCTGGTGGAAGTTGTCTTAAAGTTAGACAAATTGAAATTGTGGTTTGATGTAAACAAAGTATCCGTAAATATTTTTTTAAAAAAATCAATCAATCAATCAATAAAACTAAATTTATGATTTTTTGAAATTTCACTATCCCGCATCTGTGGAATTAAAAATAGATGCTATAAGCCTGGACGGGGTATACAATAATACATTTTTAAGAATTATTATTAACTCTAGGCTCGGCTGGAAATCACGTTCATTAGCTTAGGTCCAAAGCAGCATGGAGTGTAAGGATATTGGGGAAAATAGGTTCATTCTAAGTCATAAATCAATTTAATTCTTATTGGCGCACTGTGTAACCATTATACATCATGCAAAAAAGAGCCATTAGAATAGTGAATAATGTAGAATACCTTGACCACACAAATGATCTGTTTCTAAAAATCACAGATAATGAAATTTCAGGATTGATTCAGTAGATTTTAAAACGGTCCAAATGCTGTATAAAGCAAGACATAATCATTTACCATCAAGTATCTAAAAAAAGATTTAATGACAGAGATGGGGGGATATGAATTTAGAAGGACATCCATCCATCCACGCTATCGAGCTATTTGTTGATGCGCATATCTGCATGTATGTAATTAAAGACATCAAAATCATAAAATGTAAAGGTGGTAAAAATAATATTGGCTGTTTTTATGGACGTCCACTGCCAAAAAAAAGTTCAAATTGAGAGGTATAAATATTGATATGAATACAACGGTGTGCTCAATATTGTTAACATTAACATATAGCTCTTAGTGGAAGTAAACATAATTCTATGACAGTATTACACCAGTGGACTTCCTTTAATCTCTAAGAGATAAAATACCGAGATTTGATCACATCCCTGCCACAGCCATCCCAGCCCCGCTCCCTTCTCATACCACCACAGGTTTTGGGAGCCTCTCACGAATACCAGCATTATAGCTGGGATTGTCCTACCACTGAACCCGGTCCCACCCCCCCCCCTCATATCACTCAAGTATATAGTCCCGCTCTCTCACACACACAGACAGTAGAGGAACCCACAAGTTCGCACACGCGTCATTATCACTGCCATCATGCTGCAGAGTGGCTCATTTCCTGCTTAGCTCAGACACGCACGTACACGCACACACACACACGCACACATATATCCTATATTTAAGCATAATATATAGCAAGAATATTTCATCAACATCATTTGATAACACAGACATGGTGTGTAATGTGTATGCGTGCATGCGTGTGGGGGTGTATGTGTGTGCAGGGGTGTGTGGGAAGAATAAGATAAGGAGACAATTGAAGGAGTGCCTCTTATTCAGTACATGCAGGCACACATGCATGAACACGGCAGTTGGAAAGATCTTCCTGGAATGATTGACGCATTTTGGTCTGTGAAAGGTGCAGAATACATTTCGATTTCTTGAATTTGTTTTTTATATATAGATAGATCATAGACTTGCTGACAATATTGCTTTTGTTGTCCATAGTGGGCATCTGAAATAAAAAATATACATAAAAACTATACATGTATGAATATGTCTGATGCCACTGAACATTTTGAGTGGTCAAAAGTAAAAAAAATATTCAGAAATGTCTTAGTTGTCACACTTCCAAGAAGTAGCCAACCGTTGGCTCAAATTGAAAATGTGTTGCAAAAATATTGAAATTGCCATTGTCAAAAAGAAAAAAAGAAAAAAAGAGTGTTCCAAAAAATGTGTTGTTATGATTTATTAACATATTCAAGGCCCTAATTTGATCATATCAAATATTCCAATTTGAATTGTTTTTTATATATAGATAGATTATAGTTAGACTTGCTTTTAGGACAATATTGCTTTTGTTGTCCATAGAGGGCATCTGCAATAAAAATATAAATAAAAACTATACATGTATGGATATGTCTGATGCCACTGAACATTTTGAGGGGTTGAAAGTAAAAAAAAAATATTCAGACATGAAGAGGGCGGCAACTCTTGGCTCAAATTGCACCAGAGGGTTTTTTGTTTTGTTTTCTTTTTTTCTTTTTTTTCTTTCTTTTTTTTTAGGTGCACAAGGGTTAAGGAGGAAGAAGAACTGAATAATTTAGTTGACCGTTTTCAGATCAGAAGTGAAATGTGCAAAACAGTAAATTCATTCGTCAAAATTTGTACAAATGGCAAAGGATCTGTCACGCCGCCACCAGGCGTGGCGGCTCATGCTTTTATTTTTGTGTCTCTGTTTCCTGTTTTACGTTGAAATCCCAACTCTCCTCTCACCCCAGGTCACTTGCCCTTCCTGCCGCTCCATAATTACCGGTCCCCGCCCTTGATTATCACCACCTGCCACCAATCACCTACTGCAATAAAAGCCACCTGCATTCTCCCCTCAGTGCCGAAGTGTCACCGTCAGTGCATGGAAGCGTCCCACAGTCCTTATGTCCTTGTTCATGTTGCCTAGCGTTGTTGCCTTGTTTTTGTGCCTTTTCCTCCCTTTTGGAGCGCCTTTAGTTACCCCTTTTGCCTTGTGCCCTTTTTCCTCCCTAGCGGAGCGCTTTCTGTTGTCCCCAGTACCTTTTGCCTGTTTTTTCCTCCCTAGTGGAGCGCTTTTTGTTCTCCACTTTTTCCCCTCCCTGTTCTCCTCTCAGTTTGAGAGGAGACCTCTGTTGGCCGGAAATAAACCTGCTGCCTTGGTGGCCTACCTTACGCCTGCGTCTGAGTCCTACTTGACCTCGCCTTGTCAGTACACTTCGGCCAGCATGGACCCAGCAGGCACGGTCGAGGCCGCACTGCAGAGCCAGGAGACCCGGCTCAACAACCAGGACCGGATCCAACAGACCATGCTGTCCCGGATGGAGGAATTGACCAGCCAGGTCCACGAGCTGGTAAGCCTTTCACGGCGTCGAGCGCCAGCTCCCACTGGACAGATTCCTCACCCTGAGTTCTCTGTATCGACCACGCCATTCACCGGGGTAGGATTGAGACTGGCCTCCCCAGAACGATACTCCGGTGAACCCGGACGCTGTCAGACTTTCCTCACGGAATGCGACATTCATTATGAACAGTTACCACAGGCATTTCCCACAGCCCGATCCCGAGTGGCCTTCATGGTGTCTCACCTGACGGGTCGGGCCAAAACCTGGGCAACCGCGGAATGGGCCAGGGGTTCCTCGGTCTGCCAAAGCGTACAGGACTTTCAAATCGCTTTGCGCCAAGTGTTTGATCCAGAAAACAATGACCGAGAGAAGGCACGAGCACTGAGCCGACTTCAGCAAGGCAAAGAATCTGTCAGCGACTATGCAGTTCGCTTTCGAACGTTGGCAACAAACAGTGGCTGGAACGACATCGCACTTCACGACCATTTTTTGAAAGGACTCTCACCTGTCATTCAAGAGCTTCTGGTTCCCGTAGATCTCCCCGCGGACTTGGACGCCTTGATTTCCCTCGCCATCCGGACCGATCATCGTCGTCAGGAGCTGGCCAAGATCGGCGGACCGCGAAGGAGGGAGGAACCCACCCCCTGGACGCGGCCACCGGAGGCCAGAAGGCTGCGACCCATCTTTCCTTCCCGACCGGAACCAGGAGAGGTGGACCTCGCCAGCGACGAACCCATGCAACTGGGAAGGGCTCGGCTTTCGCCGGAGGAGAGACAGCGCCGACGCCGAGAGGGCCGTTGCTATTATTGTGGTGGTCTTGGACACTTGGTGGAAGCCTGCACCACGAAGGGCAACCCTCCGGTGAGTTCTCCGTCACCCCGACCAGCCAAGAACCACAGACTCACGCAAATTCAGATAACTCACCACAGTTCTGTCAGCCCTTATCGACTCCGGATCCGACGAAAGTCTCATGGACTGGGAGCTCGTAAGGCAAATACGATGCTCCACCGAACCCCTTTCCGCGACCATCCTGGCTAAAGCGCTGAATGGCAAGGAGCTCTTCAAAATCACCCATATTACTGAACCTCTGGAAGTCCGAATCGGACCTCACTTCGAGACTCTCCGTTTCCACGTTTTCCACGCTGCTTCCCCCACTTTGGTGCTGGGACACCCTTGGCTGTGTATACATAGCCCCAGAATCGACTGGAACACTGGAGTTGTTCTGGAGTGGGGAAAGGACTGCAGCTCTCACGGGTCGGAACAACCCGCACTCCGAAACTCCACAGCCCAGGTTCACCAGGTGACTCTCGTCCCACCGGCTCAAGAAGAGTACCCGAACTTGCACACTGTTCCCTCCTGCTACCACCATCTGCGGGAGGTCTTCAGCAAGACCAAAGCCATGACTCTCCCTCCACACCGCCCATATGACTGCCCGATCGATCTGATTCCCGGTTAAACCATTCCCAAGGGGAGACTGTACTCAGTCTCAGGACCCGAACGCCAGGCCATGAACAACTACATTGATGACTCCTTGAAAGCCGGCCTCATCCGACCGTCTTCCTCGCCTGCAGGAGCAGGCTTTTTCTTTGTGAGTAAAAAGGATGGATCCCTACGCCCCTGCATTGATTACAGTCCTTTGAACGACATCACTGTCAAGAACCGGTACCCATTGCCCTTGATGTCCTCTGTGTTCGATCAGCTGCAACAAGCCAAGATCTTCACGAAGCTCGATCTGCGGAACGCCTATCACCTCATTCGGATCCGTGAGGGAGACGAATGGAAGACAGGCTTCAACACTCCTCGGGGACATTATGAATACCTGGTCATGCCATTTGGCCTCACGAATGCTCCCGCTGTCTTCCAGGCCATGATAAACGAAGTACTCAAAGATTTCATCGACCACTTCGTGTACGTCTACCTGGATGATATCCTGATCTACTCTCCTGACCAAGCAAACCATCGAAACCACGTGAACCGAGTCTTGCAACGCCTGCTGGATCACCGGCTTTACGTGAAAGCAGAAAAGAGCCTGTTCCACGTCAACACCATCTCCTTCTTGGGATTCGTCGTGTCGCCCGGAAAAGTGGAGATGGAAGCGGACAAGGTCAGCGCCGTGAGAGATTGGCCCACGCCGGACTCACGAAAGAAGGTGCAACAATTCCTCGGATTCGCCAACTTCTACCGGCGATTTATCAGAAACTTCAGCACCATTGCCGCCCCTCTGCACGCCTTGACCTCCCCACAGGTTCGATTTAGGTGGAACACGGAAGCAGAAAGAGCATTCAAGGACTTAAAGGCTCGCTTCACCAATGCGCCAATCCTCAGAGTCCCTGACCCCAAACGCCAGTTCGTGGTGGAGGTGGACGCCTCGAGTATTGGAATTGGGGCAGTACTGTCTCAGCGTTGTCAGGAGGACGGCAAGACACATCCCTGCGCCTTCCTCTCACGAAAATTATCTAAAGCAGAACGCAACTACTCAGTCGGTGATCGGGAGCTCCTAGCTGTAAAGGTGGCTCTCGAAGAGTGGAGACACTGGTTGGAAGGCGCCGAACTCCCCTTCGTGATCTGGACCGACCACCGAAATCTGGAATACCTACGCCAGGCCAAAAGACTCAACCCTCGACAGGCCCGATGGTCTTTGTTTTTTAACCGCTTCGTTTTCTCTCTGACCTACAGACCCGGCAGTAAGAACGTCAAGGCTGACGCTTTGTCAAGAATTCACGAGTCCGAACCACTGGAAGCCGAGCCTGAGACCATTCTGCCCCGGGACTGCATAGTCGGGGCCATGAGGTGGCAAATTGAGGACGACGTCAAAGAGGCACTACGGAACGTCACTCCCCCCACGTCATGCCCACCACGCCGACTCTTTGTGCCTGAGGAACTGAGGGCCCAGGTAATACACTGGGCCCATACTTCACGATTATTTTGCCATCCTGGAGTCCGCAGGACCATGTATGCTGTCGCCCGGAGATTCTGGTGGCCGGCAATGGAGACCACAATCAAGGACTACGTAGCTGCCTGTCCTACCTGTGCCCGCAACAAGACGTCAAACCAGTCCCGGATGGGTCTACTCCAGCCACTACCAATCCCATCCAGACCATGGGCGGAAATTTCAGTGGATTTTGTGACCGGACTACCACCATCCCATGGTAAAACCACAATCCTCACAGTCGTCGACAGATTCTCTAAGATGGTTCGTTTCATCCCATTAACCAAGCTCCCATCCGCCAAGACCACAGCCGACATCATGATCCACCACATATTCAGGTTTTATGGTTTCCCCTTACACATCGTTTCCGACCGTGGACCACAGTTCGTCTCCCGTTTTTGGACTCAATTTTGTAAAGCCCTAGGTGCCAAAGCTAACCTGACTTCTGGGTACCATCCTGAGGCCAATGGGCAGGCAGAACGGCTGAACCAGCAGCTCGAAACCGGTCTCCGATGCCTCGTCTCCCAGAACCCGACAACCTGGAGCAAGTATCTAGTATGGGTCGAGATCGCGCACAACTCTTTGCCCACATCTGCCACAGGTCTCACCCCTTTTAAATGCGTCCACGGCTACGATCCGCCATTCTTCGCCGAACTGGAAGAGGAGGCAACGGTCCCCTCGGTCAAGGCCATGATCCGTCGGTGCCACAAGGTCTGGTCGGCGGCCCGGACGGCGCTTCAACGCCAGGGAGACCGGGTGAAGAGGGCCGCCGACCGGAAGAGGAGACCGGCACCAGAATACCGCCCAGGCCAGCGAGTTTGGCTATCAGCCAAACACCTCAGGCTCAAGGTACCATGTCCAAAGTTGGCCCCGCGCTTTGTGGGGCCTTTTCCAGTAACCAAGTCCATAGGACCTGCCGCCGTTCGACTCCGTCTGCCACGATCCCTCAGAGTTCATCCTACATTCCACGTCAGCCAAGTCAAGCCTGTTCATGAAAGCACACTGGTGCCCTCCGAACCCGACCCACCCCCCCCGGAGATGATTGAAGGCGGCCCCGTTTACAAGGTTAGAAAACTTTTGGATGTTCGTAATCGTGGCCGCGGAAGACGATACCTGGTGGACTGGGAGGGATACGGCCCGGAGGAAAGGCAATGGGTCCCCTCCCGGTTCATCGTGGATCCCTCGTTAATTGATGAATTTTATGAAGATCACCCTGACATTCCTGGGCCGTCAAGAGCCGGCCGTTAAGGGGGGGGTACTGTCACGCCGCCACCAGGCGTGGCGGCTCATGCTTTTATTTTTGTGTCTCTGTTTCCTGTTTTACGTTGAAATCCCAACTCTCCTCTCACCCCAGGTCACTTGCCCTTCCTGCCGCTCCATAATTACCGGTCCCCGCCCTTGATTATCACCACCTGCCACCAATCACCTACTGCAATAAAAGCCACCTGCATTCTCCCCTCAGTGCCGAAGTGTCACCGTCAGTGCATGGAAGCGTCCCACAGTCCTTATGTCCTTGTTCATGTTGCCTAGCGTTGTTGCCTTGTTTTTGTGCCTTTTCCTCCCTTTTGGAGCGCCTTTAGTTACCCCTTTTGCCTTGTGCCCTTTTTCCTCCCTAGCGGAGCGCTTTCTGTTGTCCCCAGTACCTTTTGCCTGTTTTTTCCTCCCTAGTGGAGCGCTTTTTGTTCTCCACTTTTTCCCCTCCCTGTTCTCCTCTCAGTTTGAGAGGAGACCTCTGTTGGCCGGAAATAAACCTGCTGCCTTGGTGGCCTACCTTACGCCTGCGTCTGAGTCCTACTTGACCTCGCCTTGTCAGGATCATGGTTCCGCCGCAAAAGACATTTTCTTTCTCACAAACCTCAGCACATCACTCATAGTAAATATTTAATATTTGTGCCATCAAAACTTTTTTGTCTTTGTGTCAATGTGTTTGAATAAGTCTGTCAAATGTCATGCTGTCAATATATGTACTCTGAAGGGATGTTCTAATACAGACTGCCACTTAAGCTTTGATGACAAATCAATAAAAAATGTAAAGTTACAACTTCATGTACGTGAAAGATTAATAGACCACACAAGATTCACATTCCAGTTGTCTCCTGTTTGCACTGTAATTTGTTGACAAACCATCTAATTGTGATACAGAAAGGAAAAGGCAGCGCTGCATAGCACACCGGGGGGAAAAAAAAAATAAAAAAAAATAAATAAAAAAAAACTAGAAATGTGAACATGATGGAACAATCTCCTCCAAGAAAATTGTACATGCAACACTGTCGGAATTACAGTGTAGTTTTCCTACTTCCTTTGGGCTACAAATTCTTATCAGCATCACAACAATTACCTTCACTTGCTTTGAGCTATTTAAAAAAATCTAATAAAAATGTATAGAAATATGCTTGCTATATGACAACTTATTCAACCATTTTTCAAGTAAAAACTTTAGCGATGAACTAATGCCAAAATGTTATGTGGTGTGAGACAATTCAACAGACTCTATAATACATTTAGACATTTTAAAAACAGTGCCAATTGTTTAAAAGTTGATATACCTTAGAAAGAGTTTTAACGTCACTGAATATAAGGTGTAAAATTATAAAATGCCAACTGTATCATCTCCAAAGAATGCAAACACACTCTCACGCAAACTGTTACATAAGAGTGACAATTAGTGGTGACTGCCTGGAGGTAGTGAGTCTCACTAATAGGTGCTTGTTGATGTTTTGTAAATCTTGCTAATAGAAAGAATAAACATGCCTAACCTTTTAATTGAGTGATGACATGATGATGATGGAGATATTTTTAAGCACTCGGTGTGGAGCCAAGATCCTCGAGTTCCCTTCTTTAATTTCACCCCTCTGTCCGTCTCGTACATTCATCCTGTTCCTGTTTGCATGAGTTAGCACGCTGAATTATGGACAAACAATGTCCTTTTGTAGACACTAAAGAAACATCCGAAGGATTTTATTTTATTTTTGTTCCATAATGTTTTGGAACATTATAGTTTTGCAATTTGAATTATACAGTATCTTTATCATTTAATTAGGTTTCTTCAAAAATTAAATCTGCAGATGCCAGATTTGTTTGCACCTGTAGTCAGAAATAGTAGCATAAAGGTCAAATAAAGTTAAAAAGCAAAGTCTTAGTCAAAGTCACAGCAAGTCTCCCAGCAAGGGTCAATTGATAGTAAAGATAAGTTTAAAAAGTTGTAATTGAATTGTAATTGAAAATTACTGTATATAATATAATAAATATGTATAAATATTAAATATAATTAATGTAAAAATATGCTTAATATACTAGTAGGATTTTTTTGAATGAAAATCCCAGATTTAAAATAAATAAATAAATAAATAAACTTTGGTAAAGGAGCGCTACCTCAGTAGGATCATTTGGCAGCCACAAATTGAAGAATATAAACATCTAAACATGCTGGCCTGGTGTAAGAATTACAGACCAGTTTGTTTTGCTTTATTTTTCCACAAGTCTGCTAGTCGTCTTCACTTATCCTGACTGCTATCAATTACACTCTTCACTCACACTTTTCACGTGACAGTTTTCCCATCCAATCTGATATGAAGGAAACAAGGGAGGAAAAAATGGATAAATAAAGTCAAAGAAAAGTATTATGTTACCAAGATTTCCAAGCCAAAATGTTGCCGCTGGTATCCAGCAAATTTCCCTTTTGTCTGCGAACGATTACTGTCAGCACCACATATGGTGATTGATGATCGAGGGTGGCTGACTCCTACTTCCTCTGGTGCCCCGATCTCTTCATGTTGTGAGAGCTCCTGTCGGAGCGCTGCCAGCACAAATCTCTGTGATGGAGCGCTGTCTTTTATTCCCTAACCTCCCACTAACCCGTTCTCTCTTCAGTTCCCTCTGGAACTCTGCGAAGCATCCATTTTTGATACCACTCGTCGGTCGTGGGTAAGCTGGAGCCCATCCCATATGACTATAGACAATCTTTCACATTTAATGTTCACAACAATGGGCAATTTAGTGTCTTCAATTAACCCAACATGCATGTTTTTTTTTGTTTTGTTTTTTTGTATTTTTATTTTGGAGGACTCCAACAGACCCTCAAAACCGGAACTTCTTGACTGGTGCAGCAAATGTGTGTGTGTGTATATGTTAATTTAATTTCCATTTAAGGAATGACAGGCAACCAATCCATGGTTGAGACCGCCTTTCATCATTTCATTTTCATTCATGGATGCAGAACTTCGTCATAGCTGGAGTTTCTTGTTAATGTCTTGTCTTGTGGTGTACTCTGAAAAACGGTTGGATAAAAAATAACCCAAATTGGGTCAAGAATTGACCAACACAACTTTTGAATTATTAAACAAATTAAATTAATAATCTTTTGGGTTAATTGAGTCACCCAACTGAATTTTGTCGAAAATGAACTGACCCCACTTTTTGATTTTTTTTTTTTTTAACCCAGATGTTGGGTAAAATTAAATAACAAAAGGTTGGGTAAAAATAATTTTATAACATTTTGGGCCAATTGAATAAACCCAAAAAGTTGAGTTGGACCCAACTTTTTTTAATCTTTAACCCAAAAAGTTGGGTAAAAATAAATGAATAACCCACAATTCAACCCAATTTTAGGTTGTTTTGTGGGTAATTCATTTAACCCAACTTTTTGGGCTAGTTTAATAACCCCAAAAAGTTGAGTTGCTCCCTTTTGGACCTTGGGATGTTTTTGACCCACGTTTTGAGGTAAATTAAATTACCCAATTTAATTGGGTGAAAAATGAACCGTCGCAACTTTTTCAATACTTTAACCCAAAAGGTTGGGTAAAAATAACCAACAAAAATTGGGTTGTTTTGTGAGTTATTCATTTGACCCAACTTTTTGGGCGAATTGAATAACCCCAAAAAGTGGACCTTTTTTTGTGGGGTTCCCAGTGGTGTGGTTTCCTTCTTCACGCAACTATGCATGTGTGAAAAGCTAGTCAGAAGCATCTAAGGTCAAATGAAAACTCCACCAACAGCATTTTTATGGATTCAAACAACTGAACATGTATAATTGTTTCCAAAGTTGCGTTTTCTAAAGTCACTCATATGCCCACAGGAAGAGACCACAGCATAAAACATGACAGATTGTCCTCCTCTGAACACAGCCAGGATTTTCATTCATCTGTTTCTTTTTTATTTTTGTTTCCGCTGTGCATCTAAATAAAGGAGAAATGTTGGATTGATGGCTTCTCACTCAAACTTCATCTCCCACATGATTATTGCACAGGAACAAAACAGCAGGTCAATGACGAGATCTTTCACCTTTGCACAATCACCTTAGATGTAATGAGTGAGGAGGAGGAGGTCCGATTCTAGTCCCGGGGAACCAATAGCAGGTCAGGATGGGGCGGATGAATGGCTGGGTGGTTGTAAGTCTATTAGAGAGCCACAGAGGAATTCTCCGTGAAACAGAGACCAGTCGACTGAAAGAGACGGCACACAGCTGCATGGCGACAGTGTCACTCACATGATGGAGACCTCCGTGTTGTCGTTCTTTTTGTGTTTGTTTGTCCATCCTTGTATTTCAGCAATATCTATTTTAAGAGGTCACAGTAGGCAATGATTCAACTATTTATTTTTTGTTATTAAAAGAAATGCACTCATTCGTTATGCATCAAATTTTAGCAATTGATAATTAGGGCCTAACATTGGCCCGTTATGGCCCCTCAAAGATCGACTAAATGGCCGATGTTTGCCAATTGTTTTTACCTTTATGTACTTTAACCATTTACTGTCCAATATATATACAGTAATAACATATATATATATATATATATATATATATATATATATATATATATATATATATATATATATATCATTCTGTGGACCTCTGGTAAAAAAAAAAAAAAAAAAAAGAGAGAGAGAATAAAGTAGAAAAAAAGAATTAGAAAAAATTCATCATGCAACATCAATCACATAAATATGACTGACACCGGGCCAAAATCGTCACTTTTCAGGAGACCCCATAATTAAATGTTTGTTCAACCATTAACATTGCATCATCAAGTTGGCTCGAGCACACCACACTATACGACACTATACTCACTAACTCCTTAAGAGTTATTTCTAGTGGGCACTAAGCATCAACACTTTGTGTTACTGCATGCTAATTAGTCAATTTTCTCGACGCCGTCCCCCGTGGTCGGGCGGGGGTGGTTATGACATATGCATGCTGTATTTTTCTATATTTACACACAGGGATGTATTTCTTTTTGAAGATATATGATCGGCACCTGCCTTCAAATTTGATTTCACTAGCAAAATTAGAGGCAGAGGGGTCTGTCCTAGATTTAGATGTTGACATGCGACTGCATCACACACACATTGTGTTTACCTTGGCCCCAAAGGTGCAGACACAGTTGGAGAGAAGAGAAGAAGAGAAGAGCACATACTGGAACTATGCCCATAGTGTTTGGATAGTGGACTGTAAGTGTGCGGCTGCGTGTTTTATGGTATTCGCTCGTTCTCTGTGGTCTCTATCCAAATAAATTATACACTAATATTCAGATTAATCGACTCGTTGACTATTCAAACTTCAACAGACGTGTGCGCCGAGTAAAATTCGTCTGTCACTTTAATTGATTTAAATTGTCTTCTCTTTCTGAATGTGCAGCTTTGGCAAGTGAGGGAGGAAAAAAAAAAAAAAAAAAAAAAAACAGGCTCCAGTTGGATTTTTCAACCATTTTTTTTCCAGCCCACACTTTCAAAGTGAGAAGACAGTGGGGAATTATTCCACCACACACGAAGACGTTTCCCACAATGCAGAACCAACTGCTGTGGTGGGCCCAGAATGTGGACTTGTTTCCTCGTTTGGCCAAGTTGTGCAAGAACACTGAGAAAGAGGTTGGAAATGCATCGTACCACAGGGGGCATCACCCACTCCAAGTCACTTGTGGTCTAAATGGAGTCTGTGTGAATTTGGTGTTTGAGCAGGATTCCCTCCTTTAATCAAAGTACTGTACGGAAAAAAAAATCTCCACGATATCATCAGTGATTAGTCAATGGCGACTTGGCTTTCATGTCATTAGCGGCGAGTCGAACAAAATCTGAAGTTGTGAAACGCTTGTCAAATAGATGTCGAGACACACACCCAGCATGCTCCCAAAGTGCGGCTTGTGTGGTGGATGCTTGATTGGCAAGCAGAAGAAAGGAGAGGAAGTGAAGCTGACAAAACACTCAGGTGGTGTTAACTGCGGAATGACAGGTAGGCGGCACCCTTGCTGACAAGCGTGGATAAACTGTTAACACTTCCATGGCTTGGCTCTCAGGGTGGAAAATTAGTTTAGTTCACTTTGTATATTGCTGGATTTTGTAATAATAATTCAAATTAAACATACGTTGACACTTTCTGCTTTTACTGTCATTTCAATTGGCTTTATTTCTCTGTTTCTGTCCCACTTTTGTCCACACCTCACCGCACACCCCCTTTTAGCCCCCTACTCAGTCCGTTTTGTTGAGTGCTATCTTGCATCTGGTTCCTTCTGTCTTCTCCTGTTTCTCTAGAGTGTTCCTGCTGATCCCTGCAGTTCCCCAGGGTGTGCGTGGGTGTATGTGCATGTAAAGCCAGGTGTCTGCTCTTTGGGCCGTGTCTATCAATTGTGTTGGGAGGGCGGGGGTGGTGTAAGTGGTGCAAGCGTGCGCGCAAGCGAGTGAGCAGGAGCTGCCAGGGCAGTGTGACCAGGAGTGTCTGGGAGAAATTCCCTACATTCTCTGGGATATGCCTGGGATAAAAGCTCCCGACTGCTGTTCTGCACCTGGTGAGGGAGGGAGAGAGACATAGATACAGACTGACACACACGCATGCAGACTCACTATAGCACACACACATGCATAGGCCTATATACACATCCAGACTGGCACACACTCTGAAAGGGACACCAATTAACCTGAGGTGTAAAACAACACCATGAAGTACAAAGGTCAAATCGTAAAATTGAACCAGAGGACCACCCCCTCTCACTTCAACAAGTGGAATTTAGATAACTCACTTAAAGGGGACGTCAATCTTAAACATTTCTTGACAATAATACCTCACAGGTCTAAACCTATTCTGATTAATATTACATGTGTGGAACGAGTT
The DNA here is from genome assembly GCF_051991245.1 of Festucalex cinctus. NCBI lineage: Eukaryota > Metazoa > Chordata > Actinopteri > Syngnathiformes > Syngnathidae > Festucalex > Festucalex cinctus. The sequence continues at coordinate 22,194,165 of NC_135423.1, read as the reverse complement.
AAGCAGCAAAATCCAGCCGTTTTTATACATCTCAGGGGGCGGCCATTTTGCGACTTGCTGTCGACTGAAGATGACATCACGGTTGCTCAGGGGCTCAGGCAACAACCAATCACAGCTCACCTATTTTCTGAAGCTGAGCCGTGGTTGGCTGTTCTCTGAGACCTGAGCAACTGTGATGTAATTTACACTCGACAGAGTGGCAAAATGGCCGTCTTCTGATATTGATAAAACAGCTGGATTTTTCTGCTTAACTCATTTTCCACTCACGCAATATTAACCACAAAACCAGTTTTAGATTAGTGGGGCTGCATAGAACAAATTATTGTCGAGAATTTTTGGGGGGGTTGACTTCCCCTTTCATGTCATGTAATATTGTCCAATATTTCCAACTATTTTATAACAATAACATTTTTTATTACTGGTACATTTTGTAAAATAAATAAATACATACATAAATAAATAAGACCCTTGTGAGGAATAAGCAGTTCGGAAAATTGATGTAATAACAACAATAAGAATAATAATAATAAATAATAATAACAAGAATAAATAAAAAATAATAATAATAATAATAATAACAATAATCTTTTCAAGACATGGTAACACAATCAAACAGTGAATGAAAAAGTGATTTTAACAGTGAGTGAAAGTGCTGCTGAAGCTGTTTTTGCAGCCTCTTGACAGTCTGTCATCTGTCATCACGGGTCATCAGGAGCACTAAGAAAATAATCCCAGACTTTGGCTCAGTGTGAGGGGGTGGGAGTGTCACAGTAGACAAAACATCATGGTGTTTACTGGCGGATAATAGTAAATCTATACAGTATATAGCAGAGGTGCCTGGGGTTTCCTGATGAACAAAATGAACAAGGAGCGTAGCCTTACCATCAAATCTGACTCTCTTCACCTTGAATTCAGAAAGTGTTGTGTTCTTGTGTTCCCCATCTCCATCCATGTAGCTCCATGATCTGTCCCTTTAGTTTTGCTAGATAGCTAGTTGTGCTGGACTACAATTGCTCAATTGAGCTTTGCAAATTATGCAGTTAGGACACTGACTCCCATCACTCAAACAACCACTTTCTTAAGCTGGAATGCTGGGGGCAGCAGTTACAGTGAAAACAGCAGGGGCCTCGGAATTAAACCCTGTGGAACACCAATACGTTCCTTTATATATGTGAACTCATATTGCACATAATCATATGATCATTTTCTTATTTACTTTAGTTAGTTTGAAGGTATTATAATAATAAAGAAACCACACGATGTACCATCACAACAGTCACAGGTCGACTACTAAGTGAACCAAATTCCCTGCGTGATCCCCAGCAGCTAATGATGGCCAAGCTGGGCGTGTCATATGAGTCGAGTGTGTGTCTTGATCTCCGCCAAACCCCTGAGACTGACTCACCGAACCCCTGGGGGTCGATCGAACCCAGTTTAAAAACCACTGGTATATCGTAACAAAAAGCCTGTGATTGAAAGTGCATAAGGGACTTTTTTTTTTCTTCTGATCAGCAGTTGACCCAACTACTGTTTATTTTGTCAAGCAACAACGTGTTCCAATGTCTGGAGCAGCTATTTAATTCTTTAATACATTATTTACAGTATATTAATGTAGAGCGAAGGGGAAGTCAACCCAGGAGATTTCTGATTAATATTGCATTTGTTTATTTTTTTCTGAAAATATTCATTAAATCCTGTACAACCCCAAATGAAACCCATTGCATAGTAATTTTACTTTAGATTTGTGTTCTAATTCCTGAGACGCATATTAACTCTTTGGGACCTATTTTAGTAACCAGCACAAGTCTAGCGCAAGTTTCCTTTCATCAGGCCTCATTAAAGGTTGTAAACGGGTGCAAACAGTCTTTCTTGTTGCAAAGACATTTTGAACATGCTTTCTTTGCGACCAGAAAAACTTTGAGACAAGTTAAAACTGTTTGGGAACATCTTTGTAAAAGTTTGTAACACTTCAATCTTTGCAAACAACATTTTCTATGTGCACAAACACTTGCAAACATTCGCAGCTCAGTGAGGTACAGGCTTTAAGAAAACTAAAAAAGATAGATTCCATGTCCAGTGCTAGGTATTATTGTTATATTTATACAGTGATACCTCGGCTCACGAACTTAATTGGTTCCCAGAGAGTGTGTGTAAGCCGAAAAGTTCTTCTTCCGAACATTTATTTCCCATAAGAAACCATTAAAATGAGAATAATCCGTTCCCAGGTCCCTATAAAACATAATTTTCTACTAAATAAGCCTTAAAACTACACAAAAATACACCTTATTTTATGTATAATAAATGTGCTATTGTATTGTAATTAAAGAAATAAATTGTACTGTATAATAAAGGCGTTTTATTTTACTTTGTGATGGTAGTTCTTAAGGATAGTAGCAATGGTAGACTTACTTCATTCGCGAGAGTGTTTATGGAACGGTTGTCGCTCATTCGCACTTTCGTGCTCACCGGAGCGGAGGAGGTGTGTCCCTTGGTGACAAGGAAGTGGAGCACTTTAGCGAGTCAACAAGTGAGCACCGTCAACTACTTTCACCTCTTTCCTGGGACTAAACAGCCGTGGCACGATTTTCTCCTTTTTTGAGGTACGTGATGGCACTTTTGCTTTTTTTAGTGGCGCGAACTCCATTGACTACAATGCAAACGCGCCGCCGAATCGCCGTCCCTCGCTGGTAAGCATTAGGCTTAACACTAGCCTGTGGTGGGGTCTTTTTCGGTCCCATAATAGCAAAAGTACACTCAAAATGTCTATCAAACCCAAACCGCGTCCGCACTAAAAGAAAGGGGGTGACGAACTGGGACGCCGTGAGCGTGCGTCAGCTTCTTGTGGCGGCCACCGTGGTGCTGTTCGACCGCGTGGTTTGGTTCGTCCGCCGAAAAGTAGTTCGTCAGCAGAGACTAAATTCTCGTGAATTTAATGTTCGTGAGGCGAAAAGTTCGTGAGCTAAAGCGTTCGTCAGCCGAGGTATCACTGTACATCCTTTGTACAACTAAGTCCAGAACTTGTGTCATACTGCGAATAGTTGTTGGTTTATATAAGGCAGAAAACTATTCTAGAGTCAATTAGGGCTGGGCAATAAATCAAATTGATTCGGTATGTCGTCATTTAAAAAAATCGAATCGTTAAAAATTTGTGAAATCGTGAAATCGAGTTTGTTTACAATAGCTACCAACTACTTAATTGTGGCATTTAAGCACAAACTATGGATGTTAAGTGTATGTTAAAACTAATCTAGAATCAGTATACATTACTGGTGTTTGAACATTTTGCACAGGAATTATTTTTTGAAAAAAATGAAACCTTTAAATAAACGTTTGTTGGATGTATTAGGTAAAAATCGATTAAAATCGTAATCGCCCTGAATGACTGCCAAAATCGAGATTTTTTTTTGGCCATATCGCCCAGCCCTACAGTCAATTATTCACTGTCATTAGCTTCATGCAACTAGCTAACTTAAAGCGGGTGCTTTTGATAGAGCAAGTGTTTACTTGTATTTCCCTCCCCTCCCGCTCTTTTGTTATTCCTGCCTTCACTCTCTTCTTCTCGGACTCCCCTCAAAGCGCTTGCATGTGCATGTGAATTTCTGCACATGCTTCTTCATGTCTGTGTGCAGGTGCAGGTGCGTTTTTGTGCATGTGTGTCGGACGGTGTGAGGTTTCTTTGACCCTCACAGAAAAAGGGTGAAAGACTTCCCAGACATCAAAGAGCAGGTAGCTGTCAAGAAGAAGAGGGGCTGATAAGTCCAGTTGGGTGACAATAGACTCCAATGCACACCTGGACTGTATGGAAAGGCAGTGACGTGGAGAGAGCTGTGTATACCCACTCTGGCCCCGCCTCCATACATACACGCATACATCCAAAGGTAACAGTGTTCAACACTTTCTTATTCATTTCACTCTCGTTAAGCTTCAAACACTCACAAATCGTATTACACACCTACAAACACTTGGCTTGGTTACTATGCATGACTCTGTAACATTCACACACTTCCTACCTTCAGACGTCTTGAAATATAACCATAGGAACAGAAGCAATCAACCCACCCACCCCCTCTTCGACCTATGCACCCACAGGTGTTGGGGTTTTTGTCCTTGGACATGTATGAGCAGCTCAATGTTGTGATGAGGCCTCAACCGCCTCACTGTCACCTCTTACAGGTGTAGTTGGATCTCAGGAGACCGTTTGTGGGGAGTGGTTGAGTGTGATACTAATGTGAAGAAAACATTCAGAATATCATCAGAAGTAAAAAATAAAATAAATAAAAAATACTCTCATGAAGGTATACAATTGCAAAATCTAAATTAAATCTTCAAATCTTCTTGAATTAGCAGTAGAAAATGGATGGATGGATGATAAAAACTTAAAATGTGCTTATGAGTGTGCTTATAGCGCTTTTATGCACACCATATGGTGCTCAAATTTAAAAAAAAAAATAAAAAAAAATCCACATGATATAGCTTTTTACACTGGATTACTTGTTTTTATTCTGTAACCTCCATTTAGCTGAGAGCTCGTCCTTTCTGTATGCAGCCAGGTGTTATGTCTGATAATGAGCCCAAGGACTCAGAAGAGAGCTCACGAGTTTGATAATGAAGAGGCTGGAGATAGTTGAATTAACATTGACCTTCCCCAGCCTTTTACCATATCATTGACTGGTATTCCAAAGACCTAGATTGAGTGTGAGGAACAAAGAAGTCACTGAAGACAAGGTTATGGAATGTAAATATAGGGAAAAGAGCTGTCTGTCTGTCTGTCTGTCTGTCTGGATTTCTAGCTAGCTAGCTAGCTATCTAGCTATCTAAATTGCATTTTACAAAATACAACGATCCATTAAGAGAGGTGTGCATGGTTATGTAACTATATATGGAAATTATTATTTTTGAAATGACTTTTTATATGAGGCAACTCGGGGACGGGACTTTCATTACTCCCTGCTCACTTGACATTAAAGTTAAGTGTGTTTTGTTTTGTTTTGTGTTGTGTTGTGTTGTGTTGTGTTGTGTTGTGTTGTGTTGTGTTGTGTTGTGTTGTGTTGTGTTGTGTTGTGTTGTGTTGTGTTGTGTTTTGTTTTGTTTTGTTTTGTTTTTTTGGCCATGGTGGTCTTACCTGCAAGCTTGTCCATCATCATGGTAGTGCCCCTGCTGGTGGTGGTGGTGATGATGATGACGAAGATGGAGGTGATGATGATAATGACAATGAAGATGGTGATGGTGATGATGATGATGATGATGATGATGATGATGATGATGATGATGACGATGATGACGATGATGAAAATCATCATCACCTTCATGATCATCATTTGTTTCCGTGTTCCCGCTTGCACCATGTGGAGGTGTGACCATACCGCAAGCTTCATCATTATCATTATGGTCATCATTATCATTGTCTTCGTCATCATCATCATCATGATGAGGTGATGATGAACAAAGATAGAGATGTTGATGATGATGATGATGATAATGATGATGACTAAAAGGATGATGATGTGTTTTAACATATTGGTATTGCAGTGGTTTGTATGCTTGTGTGATTAAAAAAGTTGAAATTTAACTTTAAATGTTCCCCGTGCAATTGATAAAGATCTTATGATGACTACTGTATAACTTTGGAATTTACTAATGTCCTAAACGTGATGGTGTTCGACTTTGGAAGTTTCACTGAACTGCTGATTTGAAGGCATTGCTGTGAGAATGATACACAGTCATACCTTGCAATCTGTTGTTCAAGTTACTAGCTCTCTGTTGGTCAATTCTTTGCATTGTGTTAAAAGCCAAAATTTGACGTTAGCGTTTTTCCATAGAAATGGAAAAACGTAGAAAGCCAAACTCACCAATGCACTTGTTGAAGGGAACAGTCAAACACACAAACGAAAAATTAAAACGCTCGCAAGGAGTATGGCACATTTGTTTAAAAAATAGAAAATGGCCAACTGGAACTGGTGTCAGAGCACCTAGCGCCATTGACTTTGCCACGCCCCTGTTTAAAATGCCCCCCCTAAAGGCACACATTAGCACACGAATGCACCACAAAACTACCGTGTGATTTTCAGTTTAATTAATTTAATCATTTTTATTTTTTACTTTACTAGTTTTATTGCATTTTAATATGTTTCTATATTTATATTTTATTTACTATGCAGTGCTACCTTTATTTTATTAAAACCATGTTATAAAAATTGGGAGGCTGGAATGGATTATTAATGGCATTTCATTTCAGTTCAGCAGAAAAAAATTACTAAAACCATGGTCATGAAGTAAATAATTCTTCAGTGAAGGCAGGTGCCATTCTTATTATGATTTAATTTCTGCAATATCGTCACAGTCCAAATATAAACTCCATAAATGGCAGAGGTTGAAAAGGCAGTGCTGCCACAAGCCACTCAGTGCCATTCTTCTCAAACTACATTCGAGTAAAGCGGGTCCTTATCTTACTTTGATCAGCCTCATGTCCTGTTTTGCCTCTCAGGATGTCCCGTCGCCTTGGCAACCCAATGGCACACGCAACCTCTCAGTACCAGCCTTCATCAAAGAAGTCGACCAGGATCAGGAAATTGGTGTAAGATCTCAAAGAGGGAATCAGTCCATTTCCTAATGGACACTCATCAGAACAATGGCCCGCCGCCAAGTACACAATGTCATCAGTGATCACACTGATGACATTGTGTACTTTCCTCTTTTTTTCTTAGATTTTATTTGATTTTCCATTAATTGCACATTATTTTGTTTTGTTTTTAACCAAGAGACAAACTCAAACTGTCTTTCTAAATAGACCAAATATCTTATGCAGTTATGTAGGACAAAGGATGGACATTCTGTTATCAACAAAATTGCTAAAGAATTTTCACTTTCCATTTTTTTTTTTTACTTTTTTTTTTCAAAATTTAAGAAATAGAAGAAATAGAAATAGAAGCTGAAGCATTCCCACAAATGTTATTGTGATTTTTATTCTCCACACTTTTTTGCCACGTGATATCTCCCACATAATACTTCCAATTTATTCTGTTCAAATTTCAACTACCTTCAAAAATTGACGCCTCCTGGGGTATATATCATCTGATTCCACATTACTTACAGTATTTGCACAATTTAACATTTAATATCAACTTTTACCCATTCATTTTCAATAGGAGAGACATTGAACTTTTTCTAAGTATCACTTTCCATGCCCACTTCCATACATATAACATATAACACATTATTCCCAGGTGTCAGATACTGCTTGGTGGCAACAGTTGGTAAAGTGCATTGTCCAGTAACCAGGAAGTCATAATTTCATAATTTATCTCTCAATTTACTTCATAAGCATTCCACATTCATTCAAATCGTAGCATTCAGCTTTCAGCATTCTCACACAATTTATCCAGAAATTGCACCTAGTCTAGTTTACTGATGAACAAAATGCACAAGGAGAGTAGCTCTTACATCAAATCTGGCAGTTTCCTTATAAAATGTAGACAGAGAAAATGCTGATTCCAATCTGAAGAGGTTATCGCTTTTATTTCAAATCCATTGTGGTGGTATACCCAGGAGAAACTTTTGCATAGAAGTTGGCCATTGTCTGAAATGCTGTAGTTGAATTCAGACCTCTACCAAGACCAAACACCTGTATACTATGTCCTTGGACCAGAGTTTTTACAATGATAATTCCTAGATTAAAAATATCCGCTGTTTCCTATACGGTGAGGTGCTGATTGATCCATCGGTGAGTCATCGGCTGCTTGAGTCAAACTCCAAATCTGCCTTGTAAGGTTATCACACCAGATGCTCTATCAACACATACTGTGACCATATGCTCTCTGTTTATTTATTGGAATCAGGTATGATTGACCCACCGTTGCACATATACCATCTGTCAGTGACTTGCTGCACTAAAATTACTGTTGATGTAGCTGGTAAAGCATTAGACTGAGCAAACATACGTGAAACCCGGGAGCCTTCACATGTACTACTTTGAGGTCATTTCAAAACATTCACAAATACACGCTGATGCAAGATGCCAAACTGCCTGTCGAAGTTTAGAACAGATTGAGGCAAACACAATAATTAGAGCAATAATTTCTTTTATCAAGTAATTCATCAACTGTTTCCAAGAGATATTATATTTAAAAAAAAAAAAAAAAAAAAAAAAAAAAGAACATTGAGGAGATTCCTCCTCTTTCACTCGGATTGAGGTTAACACAATCTGTCAGCACCTCGTCCTTCGTTTATTATGAGAGGACTCTTTCCTGTGTTAGGTAAAAATAATCGTGTTGTCCCACTGATGCATTTGACCGCTTGGGTCCAGATTTGTTTTGATTGCTGACTCTCCAAGGGGAAGTGTTGGATGGACTGTATAAGACAAAGTTGAAGCAACGATTCCAGAAAGCCCATCGACTCCGACGACACATTTTTGAACATCTGAAATGATTTTTTAAAATATGAGTGGACAACACAAGGAAGAACACAGCATCTTACTGCTCTTATATAGTGTGGTGTAGTCAAGAAGACCAACACAACACATGGCAGACATAATGAGGTATGAAGGAAGATGAAGAAAGAGCCGTATGAAGAAATTACACTGCAATGGCAAACTGCACAGTTGATCCAGTAACAGCACGAGCTTCAGTTCCCTAACTAATTGGTTGTCATTCCATTTTATGTCCTAATCACATTCTGTGGCTTGTCAGCCTCGATTGTTTTAAGTGCAGATGGGGGAAGAATTGTCATTCCTGACACATCTCACACACCACAGGATTGTCGATCAGGCTAACTTTTCAGAGACAAACAAGAATCGAGCCTGCATGCTCTGTCTCTGGTCATGTATAGTTACATGTTAAAAAAAAAAAAAAAAAACATTACAATAATAACATCCTTTTAAGCCCTTGATAAGTAACCAAGTTAAATGAAGTCGGATAACAGGAATCAAGATTACGCATCAACATTGTGCTTATCCGGTGAGAGAAAAAGTCAGATGGATGAGCATGTAGAATAGAGCTGATGGTGAAAGAGATTGTTGATGTGTCACACATGATAAGCAAAAACAGTATGCCAGCATTAACTGGCAATTTCCACCAAGCGAGTGGTTTGATTTGACAAGGTTTCTGCCTGCATGGAATTCCTTTTAAGGGTTGATTATAACGTGACTTTCTACAAAGTCCAACATTCTTTGATAGTTATCAATTACGATAAAATTCTTTTTTGTTTCGTTTTGTTGTTTTTATTGCAGACATATTCTTATTATTCTTATACATTAAAGGTTTAGTTTGCAGCTATAAAATTCTCACATCACTCATCTCTTTCCCTTTGAGTCTCCAACCAAAGCCATACGTGACTTATCGTTGAATTTAATTGATTTCTTGCTACCATGTTATTTTGGTTTGCTTTCATCTGCAGCACTCCTAGTTGGGTCCATATCAGGTTTAATTTTTGGGGAGATTTTATATATATATATATATATATATATATATATATATATATATATATATATATATATATATATATATATATATATATATATATATATATATATATATATATATATATAAATATATTCTTTTTAATTTTTACTTTTTAGAGCAGGGTTGTTTTGACAAAAATGATTCATTTTAGTTTAGTAATTATTATTATTATTATTATTATTATTATTATTATTATTATTAGTTTAAATACATTATTTGTCAAGTGCAAGATAAAACAAGTGACTAATAATGTAAACTACTATTCTCACCTGACTGACCTTTGTTCTTCTGTACAGACATTCACACTCTAAATTATTATTATTTTGTTAACAATAATAACCTTTGTCCATCTTACATCATTGCATCCTACAGGGAGAGAGAGGCACACAGCTGCCTTTAAAGACGGCATATTATTCTACAAAATGTTTAATTGCTTGCATACAAAAAGTCGGGTTTCTGGAGTACATATCCACCCATCAAGTGAGAAATTAAACCACCAAGTAAACATAAGTGAGTTGCTTATATTTTTCTCCAAATGTGCCACTTGGAATTTTGCCCCAACAATAACAGTTTCTCTGCCCATTCCTTGGGAGCTTGGCTGGGTGAAGATTAGCTGCTTTCTTGTTGCGTACACGGATCACAGTAAACCTCTATCACATCAAAGACAAAAGGCAAGACTGTTGTTTTATCAACTCTGTGAATTTTGACCAAAGAATATCTGATCATTTTTACACATGTGGGAACTGAAAAAAATGCATAGTATGTCCTTTAGCATGAGCTACACACTCTTAAATGATGATCTTTAAGCAAGCTACGACCACACATGCTTAGAAACTCTTCATCATCAGTGATATCAAGTATGCTGAGCTGTGTATTAAATGCACCTGTCAGCAAATCCAGACCGCCACAAGAATTTACGTCCTCCCACACACGCACACACACTACACGGGAGCTGTTTACCCCAACAGAGGGAAAGATGTAGGATCATGTAGGCCAATGTCAGCGTTAGGGGAAGCAAAATATTTTCATTGCCAGAATATCTGTTTGTGTCAACAATCTGATAGGGCACTGGGTAGAGATAGGCGGTTCCCATGAGGCCCATGGCCTCGACAGCAATGAGGAAGAAGCGATGTGGACTGTTGGGGGGCATTGTAGAATTAGTCGTACCAATTATCAGGAACATTTTGAGTGTCAACAGCTCCAGTGGGACAGATAAAATTAGGTCAGGATGTAACAGACGAGTGATAGCTGCTGTGATTTTGATTTTACATATTAAACTGTTCTGCTTCAGCTGCTGTGGGACAACAACTGTTTTAACATTGTGCCACCAATTAACCATATTTTTTGTTGCTTTCTTTAAGTGATAGAGCTACACTTTGCTATTCTGCTTTTACAATCTACATTATTTCCGTCCTTCCATAATTCATGTTTTTTCCTTCCATCTAAATTCTTGACTCCCACTCCCGTTTAAAAGGTGAAACCCTCCTGCTGTCCTTGTACATAGAAATGTGCTCTTAAATGACCCGACGGCTGAAGTGAAGGACTACTGACACAGTGTGTGTTTGTTTGAGAAAACTCCTCTCAATCCATCAAATACTCGAAATGTTTTCATAACACTCTGTGTAACAGCCGCTCACAAGTGTGTCAAAAGGGATACGCTTGCCAGGCTTCTGTCATAGGCTGATGCATTTACATAGATTATGTATCAAATGTGTGTTTCCTTTATTATTTTTTGTTAATGTTATTGTGTTTTTTTTTATGCAAATACAGCTGAGTTTCTTGCTGTATCTCATCTCATTAGATATGAAAGGCTTTTTTTTCACACTCCACAGTGTCATAATATTGGTGTTGGATCTGTCATAATATGCAGCCAAGATTACACAGGAAATTATTCTTTCAAGAGTTGTGAAAGAAAAAAACTATCACCTGTCACAAAGCTGAGCTAATACATAAATGAGCTGCAAGTACAGTTACAGTTACACAATAGTTCAACCCCAATTGCAAATGTTTTGTCATTAGCTTTCAATGAACATTAGTGATACAGTAGAACAATTTGGTTTTGTCAAGGCCAATACCGATGCCGATTATTAGTAATCAAGGAGACCGATAAACAATATTTCAAGCCGATATTAATTTGCAGTAAAAGACAAAATATTAGTGTAAAAATAAAAATACATTTTTTATTATAAGGGTCATCAGCATGTGTTAAGCTGAATTAAAAACGAACCAAGTAAATAGTTCCCTAAAGTTTTCTAGTGTAAAGTTTTCCAGAATTTCAACATAATTTCTTTATTTTTATTTTTAAAATACAAATGGTAGGGAGTTCCAAGTGTCAGCATCATTTTTATAAAGTGGAAATTTAAATAAATCCATACATTAAAGTTCCCTGTATCTCACTGAGAGACAAATGCATGCAAATGTAGCTAATTGGGGGTTTCGTCAGAGTTCGTTAAAGATTTCCAAAAATCTTTGCAGACAGCCAAAAATTGTCTGAATATGTTCGAAATGTCTTTGCAACAGGTAAAACTGTCTGTGAACGTCTTACAAATCCTAATTTGCTATGTTTGCAAGCATTCATCGCTCAGTGAAATACCAGCTTTATCAGCTTTCAGATTCGGATTTGCCAATGTTTGTAAAAATGCTAAATATCAACACCGGTAATCGGCCCGGCCAATAATCGATCTGTCCCTAATGAACATGCAAAATTAAATTGAACTATTCATCCATTTTTTTTGTACCACTGATCTTCATTAAGTTTGCAATGGGGCACAACCTGGACTGGTCACCAGCCAACTACTGCAATAAATATACGTACATATTTCCACCAACAGATAATTAAGACTCTTCAAACACCCACCCACCCATTTTCCGAACCGCTTACACCTCACAAGGGTCGCGGGGGGTGCTGGAGCCTATCCCAACTGGCTATGTGCAGTAGGCGGGGTACACTCTGAACTGGTTGCCAGCTAATCGCAGTAAGTCTTCACTTGACCTACAAGCATGTGTTTGGAATGTGGTACGAAGCTGGTGTACCAAAAAATACCCGCACAAGCACGGGAGAACAAACTCCACATAACCACTATTTCACCGTTCTGCCCAGATTTTAAGTAATATAAATAAACTAATTGCGACAGTTGTGGAGAACCCCCATCAAACCATATAAAATGTGTCATGTCTGATTTTTTTTTTTTTTGTTAATAAAATGACCTAAAAGACCAGACTGTAGCACAGCTCATCAAGGTTTTAGCCTTGAGAAGCATTTGGAGAACATTTGGTTCAATATCTGATGTCTGTGACAATCTCATTCACCCCATTGCTACACCACTCATGACAGGGCACTGTCTGCGCTGATGGCCTTCGATGTGGAATGTTTAGCCTTAACACAGAAGCAACAACAGCTTGGAAAATATTTGTGCTTTTGAAAAATTGTTCTTCTGTAGCCTACATAACATAAATGGGAGAAAGGGCTTTATGGTGATGAGGAACAAACATCATATGACATGATTTGGGTGAGCAGCGGATGTAGCTGGTCAATGAGCCTTGCAGTTCACCGAGCTTCTTTCCACTAACATTCTTTTATAGTATTATGTATATGTGTTTTCTTTTTCTTTTCTTTTCTTTTTTTAAGAAAATATATAATCTATCCATCCATCCATTTTCTTGACCGCTTATTCCTCACAAGGGTCGCGGGGGTGCTGGAGCCTATCTCAGCTGGCTTTGGGCAGTAGGTGGGGTACACCCTGGACTGGTTGCCAGCCAATCGCAGATATATAATATAAATATAATAAAAGAAGTTCCAGGCACCTTTTATCTGCATGCTCAACTTCTGATCGGATCGCATTTGCTAAAGTAAAGCCAAAGCTAATGCAGTGAATAAAAATGTACCATGTTTTATCTTTACAAGTTTTCTAAGAACATCAATAATGTGTGATTGTGTGGATGTTTTTATTCTACCATAATGTTTGTTTTTCTCTTTGGCATACCCTTCAATGTGTGCGCATCTGTGTGTATATTGACTGGATGTAAAAAAGATTGACAGAGGAGAAGAAAGGAAGGGTCACGTTGGAAGTCAGGCAAAGGAAGAAGGGAGTTCATCCACCTGTGTTTGATTTAGAGTGGTCAGATATAATATCCCTGAACAGAGTGATACATTGTTGTTTTTTTCCCAAATTAAATACTTAAAGATCTCGAAATAGCATGTGGCCTGTTCTTCATATCCGACTACAGATATGAGACAAGAGGTAACGGCTCGACTGCCTGAGGCTTTTAATTTGCCTTCTAAGTTCAGGAGAATGTTTTCAGATAAGAATTTTCTTCAATATAATGAATTTTTTGTGCCATTTAACTTTCGTACTTGCGTGAAGGTCATTGTGAGGGTAAAATAAATAAATGAATAAATCCCACAGTGAATCCATTTAGAGAACATAAACTGTATAAACATTTTTAGAGAGTGATACACCTCCCACTTGCTTTTTTAAAAAAAAAGTAAAAATAAAATTATTCACACTAAAACTTCATTACTTAACTCCAGTCCTCATTCTCTTGTTGTCAAGAAATGGGAGACAATCAAATTGGTTCTCCAAGTAAGAAGTGTGCTTGCTTCAAGCTCACTCCCAGTCCAGCTGGCATTTTCTATAAAATTGACATATAAGACAATTAAAAATTGCATACCTGAAAACTAAAATGCTAAACCAAACCATGTAGTTTTGTTGAAAGTTCACTAGCTTAGCGCTAACATAATGCTATACATCGTAGACGGCAATTAGCATAAACATTACAGAAATTCAAATTCTTTAAACAACCATTACTTTAGCACACACCAAGCAGCAACAATACAAAATAAAACATCACTCACAGACATATGCTCTCTGCTTTGTGGGTACATACAATGACTATTACCACAACATAGTGACAGACCTTCTCTGCCTCTTCTTCTTGACTCGGGTGACCAGATGTCTCGGTTTAACTGTGACAGTCTCCATTTTGGGCCTTGTGTCCCAAGTTGTGGCGGATTTTGCTAGCACCAGCCTCAGTTTTGTCCCACTATTACGCAGGTCCTATCCCAGCATCCCCTTTGTTGTTGTTGTTTTGTTTGTTTTGTTTGTTTTGTTTGTTTTGTTTGTTTTTTGTTTGATTTTTAGTCCAGTCAGCAAGCCAATTGTTTGGGCATGTCAATCACACAGTTGTCATAGCAATGTTAAATCTATAGCAGGCGTGTTTTCGTTCATATGGAGCCACGACTACTTCCTGCTTCTGTGTCTAAGAATCATGGGAAATATAGTCCTACTGGTCTAATTCTGCAGCGTCCGGTCAGACCTAATGCAAGCTGAGCTTTTTTCGCGGCAATATTACAATGCGGCACCAGCGCGAGGTAAACGTCACAGCCAGCTTCCAATAGCTTCTGGGACCGAGCCAAAAAAAAAGCAAGATAAATTAAATAAATAAATTATTATGATTAATAATAATAATAATAATAATAATAATAATAATAATAATAATAATAATAATAATAATAATAAATAAAATAGATTACATTTGTTATTAATATTTCCTGCTGAGAATTGTTGAATTTTTTTTTTTTTTTTTCAGCGAAATTGTAGTGTCCTGGTGATTAATTTATAAATAAAGTTGACTTGACTTGACTTGACTTAATTTTGAAAATCTGGTTGTCCTATTCTTGCGCTTCCTCTTGTGAAGAATGTTCTATTTTGATGCTGTATAACTAAAATTTAACTAAATTTTATTAAATTTAGACATGTATACTAAAAAAAAAAAAAATCTCCACCAGCAGCTATCATGCACGGAAGAACTAATCAGCAATTTGTGATTAGCTATGTCGTGCCACCATCTCAGCCCCACCACAGTAATGTTTCCTGGAGACAGGGTCACTGCTGACTGACACCCTCCGGTCGTTTCACTCTTACACGTACAGAATTAGACGTAGCTAATATGGCCTATCCTCTTTTCTTGGTCTTTCTCTAATCATGGACGAGACAGGCCTCAGCTGTCAGGACAAAGGGTGGTGTTTATTTTTTACACGGATTTCGTTTAGGGCGTTACTCCGCTTGCGTGTGTTGGCCTTTGATGTATAACACACCAATATTTGTCTCAACCTTCCCTCAACAAAGAATCCTGGCCAGCGGCAGAAGTGGGAATGTTTACTTCTCAGTTTCCAATGCATATACTATCTTACTTTTATCTAGAGGTCTTTCACTTAGTAGCTAAGACTGAAACCTGAAGTCAGCTGTGTCCAAACTATGGCCCGGGGGCCGTGTGTGGCCCACCATCTATTTTTCAGCAGCTCGCGTTATATACTTAAAAATGACATTTGATGCAACCCACAAGGCCAATTTAAAAAAAAAAAAAAAGAAGACGAGGAAGGTTGTAAAAAAATGACACTGCTAGTAATAATTAATTAGTTTAGATTATAAAGCTATTTTTAAATGCCTTAAGATACAAATAACCTTTTACGAATAAAATAATAACACCCAATATTTTGTGTGTGTGTATATATATATATATATATATATATATATATATATACATATATATATATATATATATATATATATATATATATATATATATATATATACTGCGATTGGTTGGCAACCGGTCCAGGGTGTCCCCCGCCTGCTGCCCAGAGCCAGCTGAGATAGGCGCCAGCAGCCCCCGCGACCCTTGTGAGGAATAAGCGGTCAAGAAAATGGATGGATGGATATATATATATATATATATATATATACATATATATAATTTTTATTTATTTTTTATTTTTTTGTCAAAACACTGTGGTGAATAAGATTCAAAAATTCTATTATAGAATAAAAAATGGTTTCTTCCACTTTCTGCTCTCCTGTTTATGGAAACAAGGTCAACTGACTACAGTTTTCTCTTGTTTTGGTTATGAATGTGGAGATGGGATTCAACTGTGCAGGGGTGGTTCCAGTCTCGTGGGCTACAGGGCCAAATGGCCACCTCAAAATCTGAAATATTTTTTAACTATATATTAAAAGCTGTTATGAAGCAGTTTATAAAAGTGACTAAAAAAAACAAACAAACAATATATATTTGCTTCATTTGTTAATTTTAGCATGTTTAATAAAATAAAGTCAAAGAATTTTTAAGTGGCCCTTGCATTTATCTTTTTTTTTTTTTTTTTTTTTTTTTTTTTTTTTTTTTTAATTCGGCCCTTTAACAAAAAAGTTTGGACACACCTGCCTTAAATCATTTTAAATTATTCAAATAAAATAATGCATTTAATTTACTTGTATAGTGTAAAATACATTACACAACTTCAGTAGTGATTTGGTGACAATTAGGCATAGGTATTTATTTGGAAAAAAAACAACGTAATATTTACATCAATTTTAATTAAGAACATGCATACTAACCAGTCTAATTAGGTGTCGGCTACACACAGGTGCACTCGGTAGAAATAATCTGAAGGAGTGTCACTTTCTAGAACATACTGTGAACATGGACATAATGCTGCAGAGTGAGCACTGAAGTGACTACAAAAATCCACATTGTGTAAAATCATATTTAATACTGTGGAGCACTAATTCTCAAAGTCTACTTAGGAAATTCACTAGGTGTCCTCTTTTTTTTTGGTACAAAGTAATATATTTACCACACTTTCAGTGAATAATTAGGACCGAGAGTGAAGGCCACCATTTGGGAAAATACAGAAGATATTTTAATTTAAGATCACAGAAAAGTAAATACTGGGTAACGTTCTAAGTTTAGTTAAACTAATTTAGGCCTAAAGTAAAGTTCATGGTTTTGCCTTCCAGCTGTTGATGTTGTAGACGTTGAATAGACGGGGGGAGATAAGGCTCTGTTACATGAGTCTTCCGCCTAAACACATACACATACATGCACCTCTCCATCGTCTGGTGGATATCACGCTTGGGCTAGCATAGAGAATGCCTGTTTCGTGTGTGTGTGCGTGCGCAGATCAGTGTGGGTGTGAAAAGTCTGACTTCTCATTCACCTCCTGCTCTGCGGAGACAGCAATTCTTCCTCTCCATACAGCTCACTTTAGATTAAAAGAGAAGAGCTCTTTAAAAATAAAAAAATAAATAACCTCTTTCCCCGTGAACTAATTATTTCTTCTAAGCGATAAAAATAATTGATGTTAGCGTTGAGCATGTACAGCTAGCTCCTCATTTTAAGATTATTTATTTATTTATGCTATATTGTGTGATTAAATAGCACAGTCTAGCACAGTTAGCAAATGGTCAGTTTACATGTGTTCCATTGGTCCACAAGGGGGCAACATTTGAACCCCAATGTGTCACACACTGTGATTATTGTGACTTTATAACAAATACTGTCCATATGACATTTAAAAAAAAAAAATCACAAAATCCTACAAAGTTGCTTGGTTGTATAGGGAAATTATTTGGGATGTACAACAATACAAAGAGATACAAAAAAAGAGGTGCTTTTGAATAACAACAAATTTAACAGTTTAATTCATCTGTATTCTGGAGTTGAATTACTAAAACAGCATTTTTAATTTGGTATAAATCTGTTCACTAACATTTTATTGAAATTACGATTATACAGGAACAATCTAAATACAGCCAACACATGAGCCAGTTTGGATTCTCGAGTTTCTGTCATAGAGTAATGAGTAATTGATTCAAGAACATAGTTAGTACTGTGGATGCAAATTTCAGTAGTCCTGCATTATAAAGTACTGTATTGCATATTGTCGCTGTCCTGTGAAAAACACTTGTCTATTTTTGTTGGGGTTTTTTTTGTTTTGTTTTTTTGGGTTTTTTTTAGAATTATGGGATGAAACTGACTGCAGACATCCCCAAAATGTAAAAATAAATAAATAAATAAATAAATAAATAAATAAAATAAAATAAAAATGGACATAAGAGTTTTTCACAAGACAGCCACCATAT
The DNA here is from genome assembly GCF_051991245.1 of Festucalex cinctus. Lineage (NCBI taxonomy): Eukaryota > Metazoa > Chordata > Actinopteri > Syngnathiformes > Syngnathidae > Festucalex > Festucalex cinctus. The sequence continues at coordinate 22,175,789 of NC_135423.1, read as the reverse complement.
TGTATGTCACAAAGTTGTTCCCCAAGATTACCCAATGTATTACCACATAATAAAGTCTGCAGAATCAATGTCTATTTTTCCCACTCTAAACAGAGTAAAATTTACACTTGGAAGAGAGTAAAATATTAAAGTAAGTGAGTAAATTTTACTCAAAGTATTTTGTGTACATAAGGAGAATTTTCCTATCCCATAAAAAAAAATATATATATATATATTTAAAAAATTCACTCAGAAATTCGAAGTAAATTTTGCAAGGAGAGATTTTGACTGAATTTTAGTAATTTATTTAAAAAAAAAAAGAAAAAAAAAAGTTACACAAGTGTTGAGGAACGAATTCATAACCTTCAACTTGGGAGACTGCGACTCTACCACCTGAGCTATGCCACCCCTACTGCTTGTAGAAAAAAAAAAAAAAGGTTTTGGTCTCCTTTTGGATATTAGCAAATAGTAGGAGTGGCATATCATAGGTCATAGAGTGGCAGTTTCTCAAACTGAAGGTTGTGAGCTTGTTCCTCAATCCGTGTGTGTGTGTGTGTGTGTGTGTGTGTGTGTGTGTGTGTGTGTGTGTTTTAATAAACTAGTAACATTTAGTCAAAATCTCTCCTTGTAAAATTTACCTGCAGTTTCTGAGTGAAAAATCTTTAACAGTTTTTTCACGTGATATAACACTGAAAAAATGGGGAGTGATATTTACTTGAAAAAGCTTATAAAGGTTGATGCACTCAGAAATTATAAGTAAATTTGACAAGGAGTTTAACTAGAATTTCTGTTTGTTTTTTGTTTTTTTCTGAGTAAATATCAATCCCCGTTTTTTTTCAGTGTATAGGCAAATTCTCTCGTACACACTAAAAATATTTTGAGTACAAAAGTAAAAAAAACTATTTTTGGAATGGGAACAAATAGACTCTGTTTAGAGTAAAATTTACAGAATTTACTGTGCATGTTACATTTAATGTCACCTGATTAATTGATTTATCGGGCAGAGGAATAATTGTTCCCTTTTTTTAATATTGAAGTTTTAAATTAGTCTTTGTACACTATTTCATCAAAACATTAAATTCAGACAACTATTGCCTTATTTTTGGTAACAGTAGCAAAATGTAAGATGTTTATGACACAGTGTTCCTGAAACACAGAGGGGGATTCAACAATGTATTTTATCTTCATCATATAGCTCTATTTGGTTCAATGTTTGAAAGCATCTTTAACCCCCTCCTGACTTTTTATCGAGCTCGATCCACCTCCACATGCTGGTAGCCACCTCTGATAATGCCATACATGCCCTGCAAAGGCTCATAAGTGCCAAGTGCTATTAGATGGCCAAACAGGATTATTTCTTCAAAAGAAACATTAGCTGCCTTTAGGAAGGAGTGTGAGGGATTGGGAGGGGAGGGGGTCACCCTACCCATCTCCCCTAATCTGGCAGGGGACCCCCACAGTCACACTTCTCCACCTGGCTCCCATTACTCCTCCTCAAATCCCTAATCCCTCAGTTTGTTTTCCCGGATAGAGACCAAGAAGAATGGAGGAGAAAATAGACAGGAGAGGAAAGGGAAGACGGGATTTTGGGGGTCGTCAGTGATATGACAGCTATTCGCCAGCATTGATTTCCACATGTGTCATATTTCTCTTGATGAATACCTCAAAGGTTTTGTTCTCATTTCCGTGTTAATGCATCACAGGTTGTGTTGCGTACCGTGTGTGATTTTGTGCGTGTGCGGCTCGCCATAGCGATCTATTTAATAAAAGAATTGTTTGTGTTACTCCTGATTGAGAACACATTGGGCCTGGGTCGGACCCTGTTAGAGCTGGGGTCTAGGGTCTGGGGCAGTCCAGGGGTCCTGTTCTCTGGGGGTCTCTCCATTCCTCTTCTCTCCTCAGAAGTCTCGTCTGTTGGAGGGGCCATGAGGGGCGGCGAGGTCACCCCAGAGAGATGTCCCGCAACGAGATGACCCCGCACTGCCTCTATCAGGGGGTAACCTTAGTACCCTGAACCCCCTCCTGCAGGGATATAATGCATATGTCCACAAGCGCAGCCACACAGGATGATGATATAGACATGCATGCAAAAAGACCCAATTACTTTTTGACTGAGACCCTTTCGCACTTGTACCATTTTCTGTCCTACAGGCAAAAACGCAGATCAATCACCAAGGAAACATCACGCAGGTTGGACTCAGCTACCTGTGTGGCTTCAAGCTTTGTTGTCCTGACAACTCCATGTGTTTGAGATCCCCACATCTGATAGCGGTAGCATGATCACATTCATGCTGTTCAAGCCATGTAGCACAGACATTAGAAAGACAGCAAGAGTGACAGAGATAAGAAAAAACATTTGGCTAAAGAGGAACACAGAGCGGGGAAAATGGAAGAGGAAATTGAAGCGAGAGATGCATAAAGAATCCACCACACCTCCATGCAGCATGAGCAACCAACACATGGGCTACATATTAGATCATGGAGTTAACAGGCAGCAGCGGTGCTTTGGCATGAGCTCATGTGTTTGGACAGATCTGCTGAAGTTTTTTAAAACCAGTACTGAAGCCTTATCTGATCCAGAGATAAGGTCTTCCACCAAGAATGAGAGGAAAATGCACACAGAGGCAGCCAACGTGGATGAATAGTGGCCAGACTGGAGGCACAATAAGGAAAGAGAAAGAAGAAGAACATCTAGAAGGAAATAGTAAGGCAATCGTGGATTATGATAATATTAAATTTTGCATCTCAGTATATGAATGTAAAAGCTTTCAGTATGAAGAAATAAGTCATGCGATGTGCCTGACGATGGCGTAAGAGTGACATTATAAGCACTGATAATTAGGATAATATAGGGATGGTGGGTCACCTCTGGTGGGTGCCTTGGCCCGTGTGTCCTTTAGATATCGAATGGGTTCGCCCAAGTCCAACAGTCATCTATGTGTCTCCTTATGATGATGTCAACTTCTTGGACTGTCTCTGATTTGCACTTAAATTATTAAAAGGGAAGTCAACATTAAACATTTGTTGAAAATAATACTCGTATGTTAAATGTGACCTCATGAGTCTAAAAATGACATTCTGATTAATATTACATTTGTGGAATATGAGTTGTGCAGCAAAATCCAGCCATTTTTATCCATCTCAGGGGGCGGCCATTTTGCCAAATGCTGTCGACTGAAGATGACATCACAGTTGCTCAGGGCTTAGGCAACGACCAATCACAGCGCACCTGTTTTCTGAATCTGAGCTGTGATTGTTTGTCACCTGAGACCTGAGCAATTTGTGATGTCATTTTAACTCGACAGCAAGCGGCAAAATGGCTGCCTTCTGATACTGATAAAAACTGCTGGATTTTGCTGGATATTCTACTAATGCAATATTAACCAGAATACTGTATTTAGACTAGTGGGGCTGCATAGAACAGAGTGTCGAGAAAATTTGGGGGGGTTGACTTCCCTTTTAACTGGTGTTTTTGCACTACATAGTCATTCCCTCCCTACACTGGTCGCACTGTTACATTCATTACTTCTGTGTTGTTGCATTTTGCTCCGTCCTTTTTGCCACTCGTTGCCTCTGCACAGTGCTGTCATCTTAGTCCACATACTTGTAATATAGACGGAATATAACTGCTAGGGCCCTATTTTCGTCCTCATCACAATTCTTGTTTGTCTATCTGTGCACATGCATGGAGTTTTCTTTCTTTTGGTATTTTTGTAGACTTTGCACAGGTAGAGTTGGGTGTAACAGGGCCTTTACACCATTGTGCGATCAATTGTAGCCATTTCCCAGTCAATCATAGCATTATCTAATCCTTCATTTACATTAAAATCAGGACAGTTGGGAGCAGTACACCATGCTTAACATTGCAGAAACTGAAATGGACTCGCTGGAGTCCAAGAATGACATTGATAGGTAAACTGCGAAATCTCCCCGTGCGGATGATAGTCAGTCACGACATGTGACATGGGCAATTGGAGATCACCTTAAGCTTAATTGTATTCACGACCGTGCATCCGTGTGTGTGAACCAACTGTGGTGGTGGTTGTGGACCCAAAAGTGCAGGGAAGAGAAGGCAGATGTGGTCAAAAATGGGTTGTTTAAATAAACAAAAACAAAAAGGAAAACCAGGTACTAGTTCAACAAAGTCCAACACAAGAGCAAACAAATACAGGGAAATAACTAGTGATGGGTGGATCGATCCAAATATTGATATTATCGATACCAAGTCAGTATCAATATCGGATCGATACTGGCACTATAATATCGATCTGGTAGGTTTTTTTTTTTTTTCCAGTTTGGCTCTTTTATGTACTGCTGCGGTTTGGTCAAACAAATAACAGGCACATCATAGTAGCCACAGGCAGACTTGTCCCCACTCTCCCTCCTTCCTTCCTGTGTTGTGTGCTGTCACATGACGTAGCATCTCATCTTTGTAGTAGATTACATGAACACGTATGGTATTGTACTTGAAAATGTTTTGTTTTGTTTTTTTCGGGGGGGGGGGGGGGGGGGGGTTCTGTTTTTATGTTTTATATTTGTTGTTGCATGATAATCTTTCACATCTTCTTTAGGTTGAAAAAGAAGTGATGAAGGCAGAATTGTATTTGTAGTTTCTGAACAGATGATTACTTTGTGCACATTGTTTAAGAAATAAAAACCGTTTTTGCTATATTTAAGAATTTTTGTTGTTGTTATTTTTAAATCCCGTATTCCGATTACCAGCTTGCTTTTGCGCAAAACTGAGGGTAATGGAAAATGCACCGATCGACAAAGGGAGACACACAAGGAAAACGGAACCAATAAATCAAACCAAAACACAGACCATGACACCGACAGCAGTTGGGCCGCACAGTCGTGGAGGTGCTGCTATAAGATGAGAATGATTTTGTAAGGACTCAACTGAGTTGATAAAGAATAGATCCCAAAAGTGCAGGCTCAGAGGAGGAAAACAATCTCGATTTATTCCTTCTGAAAAACCGATTGCACAAAGCTTGCGCGCAGGCAAGACAATGAAATTTACAGAGGTGTCCCTGCACACAGGCAAGGGACACGGAAGTAACAGAAAGCACTTGCAAAAGGCAAGGACGAATTGGAAAACACAAAACACTTGCAAAAGGCAAGGAACGCGAATGTAACAAAAAACGCTTGCAACAGCAAGGAGAACTAACATAACCAAAAACGCTTGCAAACGGCAAGGAGAACTAACGTAACCAAAACACTTGCAAAAAGGCAAGGACTAGAAAAAACACAAAACACTTGCGACCGGCAAGGACGACACGAAATGCACACGGGATCAATTAACACGGAAACATCAACAAAAGGCGACGCGGAAACACACACGTGAATAAAACTTAACTAAAGACGACGGCAGATTCAAAAAACTTTACCAACAGGAAAACGCGGAGAACACTTGGACACAATGGTGAGCAAATAATAATCCGACAGCTGGCTGTTGCTTGTCGGAGTCCTCTTATAGTCCTGATTGCCAACTCGATGCAGGTGCGGAGCTGGGGAACGCCCCCCTTGTCATTGACACTGAAAACACACACAAGAGCACAACAGGGCTGAGAACCGAACCATGACAGTACCCCCCCCTTAACGGACGCCCCTTGGCGGACCACCTGGTTTATCCGGGTGTGCAGCATAGAATGTGTCCAATAGAGACGGGTCCAGGATCCAGGAGCGGGGGATCCACTGGCGCTCCTCAGGTCCGTAGCCCTCCCAGTCCACCAGGTACTGGAAGCCCCGGCCCCTGCACCTTGAGTCCAAAATTTCTTTGACAGTGTAAACAGGGTCCCCATCGACCAACCTGGGAGGAGGCGGAGCTGGTGCGGGAGGATTCAGTGGGCAGGGGGTCACAGGCTTCAGGAGGGAGACGTGGAACACCGGATGCACCTTGAGGGAAGAGGGTAGTCGGAGTTTTGCAGTGACAGGGTTGATCATGGCAAGAATCTCGAACGGTCCAATAAAGCGCGGACCCAACTTCTTGGCCCCACCAGCCAGCCGCATGTCCCGGGAGGAAAGCCAAACCTTGTCCCCGGGCTGGTAGGCCGGCTCCGGCCGCCGCCGGCGATCCGCTATATCCTTGTTGCGTTCAGCTGTGCGGGACAACGCCGCTCTGGTCTCTCGCCACACCTTGTGGGCCCGGCGTAGGTGCTGCTGAACCGTGGGTAATTCTATGGGGCCTTCTTGTGACGGAAACAGGGGTGGCTGGTAACCGTACGCCGCCATGAAGGGTGAATGTCCAGTAGCAGAAGTAGGCAAGGTGTTGGTTGCATACTCTATCCAGGGTAGATGCGTGGACCAAGATTCGGGGTTGTGCAGACAGACACACCGGAGGGCGGCTTCCAGGTCTTGATTGGCCCTCTCTGTCTGGCCGTTAGTCTGCGGATGATACCCCGACGATAAGCTGGCTGTGGCTCCCAACAGTTTACAGAATTTCTTCCAGACCTGTGCTATGAACTGCGGCCCACGGTCCGACACCAAGTCCACCGGCAGTCCATGAAGCCTGAATACGTGCCGGACGAGGAGTTGTGCTGTCTCCCAGGATGAAGGCAGTTTGGAGAGAGCTACGTAATGTGCCAGCTTGGAGAACCGGTCTACCACAGTCATGATCACTGTATTCCCTCTAGAACGAGGGAGGCCAGTGATGAAGTCGAGGGAGATATGGGACCACGGTCGCGAAGGGATGGGCAGGGGTCGCAGTAGACCCGCCGGAGGCTGGTGGGAGGATTTCCCACATGCACAAGCGGTGCAGGCCTTGACAAACTTGGTGATGTCCTTCCTCATCTCCGGCCACCAGAACCGTTGGCCGATGAGGGCGAGAGTCCTATGAATACCCGGATGGCAGGCGATTCTCGAAGTGTGACCCCACTGCAGGACCTCCGCCCGCAATGGGTCCGGGACGAACAGCCTCTCGTCCGGACAGTCCTCCGGGATGGTGATTCCCTCCAATGCCTCCGTAACCCTCTTCTCCACGTCCCAGCGCACTGCGCCCACAAAACAATGTTCCGGTAGAATTGATTCCGTCCCAGTCTCGGGAGTAGCCACGTCGTGCATTCGGGACAACGCATCCGGCTTCTGGTTCCGGGAACCTTGGCGGTAGTCCACGACAAAGTGGAATCGGGTGAAAAGTAGGGCCCAGCGTGCCTGTCTGGAATTTAGTCTCTTCGCTGACCGGAGGTACGCCAAGTTCTTATGATCGGTCAGTACTTGGAACGGTTCCTTCGCGCCCTCCAGCCAGTGTCTCCATTCTTGAAGTGCCAGAACGATCGCCAATAATTCCCGATTCCCCACGTCGTAGTTGCGCTCCGCTGGGCTTAGTCGCCTGGAGAAGAAGGCGCAGGGGTGGAGCTTCCCGTCTTCTGGCGACCGCTGGGACAGGACCGCCCCCGCTCCTGAATCCGACGCGTCAACCTCGACCACAAAGGGGATATCAGTATTAGGGTGGAGCAATACGGGTGGGTTTATGAACAATTGCTTAAGTTCTGTGAATGCCTCTTCGGCGCACGGGGTCCACCTAAACGGAACTTTACTCGACGTTAACCTGGTAAGTGGGGCGGCCCGTAGACTATAGTTCCTAATAAACCGGGGATAAAAGTTGGCGAAGCCCAAAAACCTTTGCAACTGCTTACGTGTTGTGGGACTCGGCCACTCGACCACTGCCTGTGTCTTAATTGGGTCTGCCCGCAGTTGCCCCCCCTCAATAATAAAGCCCAAGAACTGTACAGACTTGGAATGAAACTCGCATTTCTCCGCTTTGACATATAGTCGATTCTCCAAAAGACGCTGGAGCACCAGGCGAACATGTTGTCGGTGCTCATGCTCGTCTCGCGAGAAGATTAGAATGTCATCCAAATACACAAAACAAAAAACATTCAACATGTCCCGGAGGACATCGTTAATTAGGCACTGGAACACCGCGGGCGCATTCGTTAACCCGAAAGGCATGACGCAATACTCAAAATGACCTAGGGGGGTCTTGAACGCGGTCTTCCATTCATCTCCTTTTCGAATGCGTACTAAGTGATACGCACTTCGTAAGTCTAACTTAGAAAAGATTCGGGCAGACTGTAACGGAGCGAAGGCCGAGTCCAACAGTGGAAGCGGGTACTTATTCTTAACTGTAATCTCGTTCAATCCCCGATAGTCAACACAGGGACGAAGGGTCTTATCTTTCTTTTCTATGAAGAAAAACCCCGCCCCCACGGGTGATTTAGACGGACGGATCTGACCACTGGCCAGCGAACTCGAAATATATTCCCTGAGGGCTTCTTGTTCCGGCTGAGATACTTGATACAGGCACGAACTCGGTAGTGGCGCATTGGGTATCAGCTCAATAGCACAGTCGTATGGTCTATGGGGTGGCAATGCCTGGGCACGGTCCTTACTAAACACCTTTCCTAAGTCATGGTATTCCTTCGGAACCTGATCGAGGCAAATTGCTTCGGGAACCGGACCTACGGACACCGTGGTGGTCCCTTCTGCCGACCTCAAACAGTGGGCGTGGCAGAAGGGACTCCAGTTCTCCAACGCGGGCTTCTCCCAATTGATGTCGGGGTTATGAGTCTTCAGCCAAGGGAGCCCCAATACGAGCGGAGCAGCACGGGAGGGCATCACGAAAAAACTCCTTTTCTCAACATGATTTCCCGAAAGTCTCAAGGTTAGTGGCCCGGTAACATGTCGGACCCGTGCTAGTAACCGCCCATCTAGGTCGAAAACCTCCTTAACCTTCCCCAACAGTTCCACCGGGCTTCCTAACGCCTCTACCACACATGGATCGACGAAGCAATCGTCGGCGCCTGAATCTATGAGTGCCTTAATCTTAAGATTCATCCCGCAGTCGGACAACTCCCCTGACAATTCTAACCGTCTAATATCACAGCTCGCCCTGCTCGAAAGGCCTGGTTCGGTTCCCCCCGGTAGGTGCTTACCCTGGTTCGAGTCTGTTCCGGACTCCTGGGTCTCATTGGTCCGTCCTCCGAGTCGGGTGGTCGGTCGCGTCCGGCGTGGAGGTTTCGCCGGGCAGGTCGCCACCCGATGCCCTGGTTGACCGCAGTAGAGACAGGCTCCAGTGACCCATCGACGGCGGCGCTCCTCGGGAGGCAGGCGTCCTCCTCCCTTCTGCATGGGCTCCCCTGTGTCCACTGGGGCGCCCGGAAGGGAACGTGCCTCGGCGTCCTCGCTGAGAGTGAGTCCAGTCCCTCGGAGGTTGGTGGAGAGCCCATGCCGCTCACAAGCCCGCTCCCGGTGCCGTTCTCGTAGACGGTTATCCAGCCGTATGGTGAGTTCAATAAGCCCTTCGAGAGAGCTTGTATCATCGCGGACCGCCAGTTCATCTTTCAGTACAGTATTCAATCCCCGACGAAAGATACTACGTAATGCACAATCATCAAACCCGCTTTCTGCGGCCAGAATACGAAACGCGATCGAGTAGTCTGCGACAGATCTTTCCCCTTGCACTAAATCTAACAACCGACCTCCGGCCTCCTTCCCCTTGACTGGATGATCGAACACACGTTGAAACTCGGAAACAAAACTCGGGAAGGAGGACCGGAGGTCTGGTCGTGAGTTGCTCACCACCATCGCCCATGTAGCGGCTTGACCAGACAGTAGGCTCATAATGAAAGCAATCTTAGACTGATCACGAGCGTAGGTGTATGGTTGCTGGTCGAAGATCAGCGAACATTGATGCAAGAACTGACCGCAACCACCCGGCTGTCCGTCGTAGCGCGACGGGTGGGGCAAAACGGGTTCCCTTGGAGCTGCTGGAGGAGCCGTTGTGGCTGGGTCCGTTCGCGGAAGTTCCGGGCTTAGCACTCCACGAGAACCGAGCTGCTCGAACCTCGCGAACATTTCCTCGCACCGGTGAGCAATCCTGCCTACCACCTCTTGGAGTTCCACCAAGGAGGTTTCGGTTTGCACCACCCGTTGCCCCTGACTGGCCAACGCCCGTCTCACCTTCTCCGAGTCTGCGGGATCCATGCTGGTCGGATTATTCTGTAAGGACTCAACTGAGTCGATAAAGAATAGATCCCAAAAGTGCAGGCTCAGAGGAGGAAAACAATCTCGATTTATTCCTTCTGAAAAACCGATTGCACAAAGCTTGCGCGCAGGCAAGACAACGAAATTTACAGAGGTGTCCCTGCACACAGGCAAGGGACATGGAAGTAACAGAAAGCACTTGCAAAAGGCAAGGACGAATTGGAAAACACAAAACACTTGCAAAAGGCAAGGAACGCGAATGTAACAAAAAACGCTTGCAACAGCAAGGAGAACTAACATAACCAAAAACGCTTGCAAACGGCAAGGAGAACTAACGTAACCAAAACACTTGCAAAAAGGCAAGGACTAGAAAAAACACAAAACACTTGCGACCGGCAAGGACGACACGAAATGCACACGGGATCAATTAACACGGAAATATCAACAAAAGGCGACGCGGAAACACACACGTGAATAAAACTCAACTAAAGACGACGGCAGATTCAAAAAACTTTACCAACAGGAAAACGCGGAGAACACTTGGACACAATGGTGAGCAAATAATAATCCGACAGCTGGCTGTTGCTTGTCGGAGTCCTCTTATAGTCCTGATTGCCAACTCGATGCAGGTGCGGAGCTGGGGAACGCCCCCCTTGTCATTGACACTGAAAACACACACAAGAGCACAACAGGGCTGAGAACCGAACCATGACAGATTTGTTCAATGAGTTGATTTCTGCAGTGATTCAGGACTGTCCCAAATTGTCATATTTAATGAAAGAAACAGAAGACATCAATCATACACATTTGTGGCGCACCAAATCTGTCTGCCTGCACCTTGATCGAATCCACCAAAATCGCGATACACCACCTGCACCCCTATGTAGACCTGGTTTTTGTGAGTCTAATATGTAGTCTACTGTCACCAAAATGTGAGATATCTAAAATAGACACAGTGTATTTAACTGTATTCCTTTTATTTTAATTTATTTTATTTATTAATTTAAACACTATTTTTTTATGAGATTTGTCCTCTACAATTTTTGGAGAAATGTATATGATTTTTTGTTTGTTTGTTTGTTTGTTTGTTTTTGTTTTGTTTTTCATATCCTACACATTCTACCATTTAGCATTATTGCTTTTGACTTAGACACCTTTGCAATGTCCCTTCCCATTTGTGGACAGCACACATCAGTACCAGAGCTGACTGTCCTACACTTGCCAAAGCTTTGGTGCCCAGCATGATGTTGCTTCCTGCAGGAAGAGGGAGAGCTGGGGAAAAGCAAAACAGGACATCTTCTGATCTATCAGGGGAGTAGGCCCTCTCCTCTCTGCCCTCGGGGGACAATGCACCAGAGGAAATGTTCTCTCACACCCTCCTTTTATCCCCAGTTCTCTGCCCTCGCATTGCTCCATTCTCCATGGGACATGTTCTCCTTCTAAATAACTTCTCTTCTCCTCCAAATGTCTGACAGTTGCTATTGTACTGTGTTTATTTTCTCAACAATGAATGAAAAAATTAGAAACCCATTTACAGCCTACTTAATAAGGGTTTAGTATATATATTATATATATATATATATATGTATTAGTGCTGTCAAAGTGAAAGCATTAACTAATTAATTAATCACAAAAAAATATTGCATTAATCAGATCCTTTAGCTTGACAACGGATGTCTATGTTAAAGGTAGCACAGGCTGTGTTTGAACAACAAACATAACATGCATTAAAGTGAAGCATTTTATAAATGTTTGCGTGTGACATTTAGAATATGTGTTCATGTTAAACTATTGGATTCATTTTTTTTCCACTTTAAATTATGCAAAAAATTAACTGATTAGAAAAAGAGGAGGATGAGCATGCGCAGTCGATCAAAAAATTTTTGACAACGTCCTCTTCTTAACATTAAATGCCGAAAAAATTAACACATGAGAGGTGCATTTTAAATTTGGCGGGCAAAAAATGTTGATAAAAAGCCTTTTTAATTAAGCGATTAATCATGGTTAATCAAAATTATAAGATGTGATTAATCTGATTAAAAAATTTAATCGTTTGACAGCTCTAATATATAATATCCATCCATCCATTTTCTTGGCCGCTTATTCCTCACAAGGGTCGCGGGGGGTGCTGGCGCCTATCTCAGCTGGCTCTGGGCAGTAGGCAGGGGACACCCTGGACTGGTTGCTAGCCAATCGCAGGGCACACAGAGACGAACAACCATCCACACTCACAAGCACACCTAACCCCGGGTTTACACCGGTTGCGTGTGCGGTGCGGCTGCGGTGCGGTGCGTCTTGACTGCGTGCTCCGGACGCATCAATTTTTTGGCCAATCTACACCGGCTCCACATAGCTGCGGTCGGCAGCTCCGTCACCGGCCACTGCCCGCCGTGTCTCGCGTGACCGCACGCGATCATGTGGCATTAAAAACAACGACAAACACACAGAAAGTCTGTGCTCAACAGAGAAGCAGAAAGAGAGGTGGACTTTTATTATTTTGTGGCTTTCTACCTCCAATATAAACCTCTCCTCGTCCATGTTCGCTGGTCTCTAAACCATGAATGAGCACCTCGCACGTTAACTCCAGGCCCGTCTACGCCCACATCACGTTTTGCTAGCATGCTTGCGAAATAGGAGCTGGCGAGTGTTTTATCTTGAAAGGTAACCGGAAATTTATTTTGAAACTGCGTCGGTCTTCCTGTCCCGCTCGATGTGTTTTGTGCTAGCTTGCCATTTGCCGGAGGCCTACCGCTGCGGCGTCCGGCAAAAATAGAAAATAGGTCTATGCTTGCGGAAGGGCTGCGGCACGCCGCAGCTGAGACGCAGTCGACACGAAAGGCACCCGCAAGCGGTGTAAACTGCACCATTCGAATGAATGGAATCTAATTGCTTGCGTCGCCGGAACGCACCGCAACCGCACCGCAACCGCATCCGGTGAAAACCCGGGGTAAGGGACAATTCGGAGCGCCCAATTAACCTGCCATGCATGTCTTTGGAATGTGGGAGGAAACCGGAGTACCCGGAGAAGACCCACGCGGGCACGGGGAGAACATGCAAACTCCACCCAGGAAGGCCGGAGCCTGGACTCGAACCCGAGTCCTCAGAACTGGGAGGCGGACGTGCTAACCACTCGACCACTGTGCCGCCCTAATATATATATATATATATATATATATATATATATATATATATATATATATATATATATATATATATATATATATATATATATATATAATGTTATTGTTCATCATCGCACATCAATGGGCTATGGTGATCCAATTCGCTCACTGAAATATTACCATTACAAAAGAATGGTGCAGATGCACTAATTTTGAATGCTATGACATACAGTATGTGTACACAAACACTCATTTGAGCTAATGAGCAGCAAATCATGAGCTATAGCTTTAATGTTAGTGACATTTTAATCTATCTATCTATCTATCTATCTATCTATCTATCTATCTATCTATCTATCTATCTATCTATCTATCTATCTATCTATCTATCTATCCCGCTTGTGTTATGATGTGGAGGGAAACAGAGCGAGGAGGCAGAGGTGCAATCAAAAAAGGGATTTAATTAAACAAAACAAGGAGGTAAACAAGGATCTGGCTGAGAAAAACAACATCCAAAAAACAAGCAAGGCAAAACATGGGGGGACTTCAGGGTAGTATGATGTGAGGGGAAAACAACAACAAATAGACTCGGACTGCGGGAAAACAAGAAACTAAATATACACACACTAATTGACACAATTAAACAGCTGGGCAAGACACAAGTGGCAGAGGATGCTGATTGGTTGACACATGAGGAAGGGTAGGCAAACACAGACATGACAATGCTTGACAAGACTAGGAAGGCACAACAGGACAACAAAACAAAACAGATCATGACTGAAACTTAAAGAACCGTGAGGATAAAGATGAAACCCAAACTAAACTTGAACCGTAACAAAAGTAAAATAAAAAAACTAACCAAAACCCAACCCTGACTCATCAGAAGCCAATCAGAGAGCACCATTTTAATTGGAAAATAATCATTCAAAGAACTGTGAATAAGAACAACAGGAAGAAAAAGCACAACAGTCATAATATAATTAAATACTATATTTTTGTAGCTGTTTTCTCAAATAATCCAAATAATCAATCAAACATGTTTGTTAAGTCACTGTCACACTGTGTGCGAGTGTATAAGTGTGATGTGGGTTATCTTTCATGCCTGTGTGTTGGACTGCCTGGTTTTCCTGTTTGTTATTGTGGTCATGACAGAGGCAGTGGAGCTGAAATTGAAGAGGTTTGTGCGGTGCGCTATGCGGAATCTGATCCCGCAGCGAATGACACACTGTTGGCAGAGCACAGTGTGCTTTGGTGGTGTGTGCGTGTATTTGTGGTTTGAAAATCTCATGCCTATATTATTTTAGTCAGTCTGCAGTGTCCGTTTGGAGTCGTAACACTGGCTGCCATTGTCTCCTGACATGTAAATCAAAGCAATCAAGACTCAAAACTAAGTTTTGATTTTTAAAGGTGCCAATGACTCGATATTCGCCATACCTTTGAAAAACCCTCAAACACGACAATAAAGTAACCTCTTCCAAGGAATATCATCATAGTAAAGCAGCATAGATTTTGTGCCTTATATGCCTCATTAATAAATAAAAAATATTAATAAGAGAGAAAGTGATAGATTAAGGGATATATTGTAGCCTAGATAAAGAGCATCACAATCAGTAATGGACAGCTGGTGCTTACTGAAGACTTGACTGGTCTCAGGTTCTAATCTTTCCATGTACTGATCTGATAACATCAGTTACCATATTCCCTGAAATCTCCCTACACTCTGCTATATTAAACATGGTTGCTTAGCATGTTAGGACCAATTAAGAAAAGCTTTGCGGTTGCCCTGACCGCAGTAATTTCAGAAGAGACTTGCAGAGTCTGTGAAAGCAAAACTGAAGAAAATGTAACAGAAAAAGGGCTATATACACACACAGGCTATTGAATTATTACATAATTAGCAATCCTTTGAGTTGAACTTTTTGATAATCAAAGTATTTTGAAATTATGATGTCAACCAAGTTAGATAAATGAACCAATTATACTTCCTTTCGGCACCTTGTCCTTAGTCCGGGTAGATTACAAATTCTCGTAGGTGCGTGGTGTGGTAAATGTGGGCAATTGTTTTTATCAATATGTTGCTTCAATAAAATTGTTAACACTATCACAACTACTGTGCTAAATGACGAATTAACTCCATTTTGATAAATCACGTGATCGATGTCCGTGCGTCCCGCAGCTGCCGCGGGGTTGATCTGATTACACAAGGGAGCATGTAAACGGCAGATCAGAATGGATCATGCCCCATGTAAATAGGTGACCAGAGATCTTCATTCGGAACAATTTCAGTCGGAATGACTAAAAAGTCTCCGTGTGAACCCGGCTATTGATTTATATGTCATTAATCACGCAAGGAACTTCCTAATATGATTATGTTGACACTTCTGGAGGAAGTCCCTTTGAGTTCCTCTCAGAGAAAAGTGAAATGGTGTCTTCATGTTCAGTCCCGAGTTCGTTTACGTCTTGTGACCTAACAGCAATATTTGAATAAAAATATTACACTGTAATAATACTGTTGAATACTGTTAAATCCTTGTGTTTTTGATTTTTTTGTATTTTTTTACTGTGTTGCTGTGATATTTACAGGCCCCGTTGTGATATAACGGTGTTTTGATTGCAGGATTTTACTGTAACATAACAGTTAAATTATGTAAAATTCAGGTATTCCTTGATTTTTTTTTATTGTGTTGCTGTGATATTACAGACCTTGTGATATAACGGATTTTGTATTGCAGTATTTTACTGTAAAATTTTACTGGCAAAAATTCCACCCGCTGCCACTGAGTGAAGACTGTGTTACATTGTTCCTCACGCTCACGAGACCACCAAAGCAGAGCAGCACAACACATCTCCACTGTTTTGCACCATTCACATGTGCATTATTGTTTTCACATGCAGCTCACTGTGTTCACGTCTGAGTCATCTTTCAACTGTGCGCGGTCATCTGCCTATTTGACTGAAGAGAGGTATGAGGAAGACGACGTGTGAGAACTGTGCATGTGTGCAAGAAAATGAAAGTACTGGAGTGGCTAACAAGCTCTTGTTTGAATGTTCTCCTGTTTCTTGTCAGTCCTCAGCTTTGATCTGTCTTCAGAGTGTCAGCTGGCAGCCATGTTTGTTTGCCCAGCGAGGTAGGCTACCTGTGTAATTGCCTCTAACGAAGTGACTTGTTTTGATTTGGCCTGAAATCTAATCCCAAAACTGGGATCAGGATGTGGAATGGGTGTGAGGTTACTTGGGGATTTTGAAGTGTGGCTGTAGCTTGTTAAGTTGCCAGGGTGAAAAGAAGTTCTTCGGGTGAGGAAGTTTATATGTGAGGAGAACATGTTGGCTAAGTTTGTCTCTGCCTTGATGCTTTCTTTTTATGCATACCCACCTTTTTTCTCCTGCATTTCTTCCACTCATCCTTTTTTTTTTCAGAACTGGAAAAAAAATGCAAAGGTAGAATCTCCACATCAATTTGAATATGAGTACAGTACGAGCATACAGTCGATCTGCTCCTGTGAATCATTTAAGTATTGGCAGTAGTTCAAGAAAACCTCAAAGAAAATCTTGTTGGCAGGAGGCTGCAGCACTTCAACTCTCTCGAAGGTTAGCAAGAACACAATGTGGCTCTTCTCTTTTCACCTTTCTCCCCAGTCCCTCTTTTTTTCTATCACTTTATCCAATCCATCAGTCCACCATCAACTACTAATCATTTTCTTGCTCTTGCGCATGCAAGAACGTGTGCCGACTGAA